>NC_092343.1:297822570-298045070 GCF_046630445.1 Rutidosis leptorrhynchoides | reverse complement strand
GCGATAAAATGACGATAAATAAAATTGCGATAATTAAAAAGTACGATAATTAAAATGATAATAAATTAAAGTGCGATAATTAAAAGTGTAATTAAATATGAAATAAAGGAATTATGCTTATTTAAACTTCCGTAATCATGATGTTTGACGTGTTGATTTTAGTTTATTACCATGGGTTAATTGTCCTTTGTCCTGGATTATTCAATATGTCCATCTGGTTTTTGTCCATAACAGTCCATCAGTCATAAATATAAAGTGCGAGTGTCCTCGTCAAATTATCCTTACATCCGAAGTCAAATATTCCAACTAATTGGGGACTTAAACTATAATTACACCAATTTTCCTTGTATATAATTCACCCCTGTTTTAATAAGTCCATTGACTATTAATCCATTCCCGTGTCCTGTTAAATGAACGATTATTAGTACTTCTAAATATTCCGCCCATCGTGTTCGATCGAGTTTATGTGGTTATTTATAGGTACGTCCAATTGTAAATCTTTATATTAAATTAATAAACTATCATTTAATTAAACAAATATAAAGCCCATTAATAGCCCATAGTCTAATTTCCACAAGTGTCGTTCTTTTGTCCAAACACCAATTATGGTACAAAGCCCAATTACCCCATCTTAATATTTTAGCCCAACATCACGATTACTTCGGCTTAAATAAGCATAATAATAACTTAGATACGAGACATTAATTTAAAAATGTTGAACATAACTTACAATGATTAATAATAGTGTAGCGTTACACGGACAGAATTTCGACTTACACACTTACAACATTCGCTAACATACCCTTATTATTAAAATTTAAAATTAAAATTAAAATTATAATATATATATATATATATATATATATATATATATATATATATATATATATATATATTATACGTTGAGAGATAGAGGAGAGAAAAGATGTGTACATTCGACCGAAAATGCTGAAATTTATAGATGTGGCCAAGCATCTGCTGCCATGCGATCACATGGATTTTTCGCTTTAGGCCATGCGATCGCATGGCCTGCTTTTCCAGCTCACATTGATTTGTTTTCTTTTTTGCCGACGGTTTTATTAAATAATATAATATATATATATAATTTTAAGAATTAATTATATATTATATTATATTCATGTGCATAGTTGACTTGTAATTTTTAGTGCGTTGCGTCGAGCGTTGAGAGTTGACTCTGGTCCCGGTTCTGGATTTTCGAACGTCCTTTCGTACTATTTAATATCTTGTACTTTGTGTTTTGCATCTTGTACTCTTGTAATTTTGAGACGTTTCTCATCAATAATTTGAACCATTTTGATTGTACTTTGTACTTTTGAGCTTTTTGGTCGTTTGTGTCTTCAATTCATCGAATCTGTCTTTCGTCTTCACCTTTTTTTATTTAAACGAATATCACTTGTAAATAGAACAATTGCAACTAAAAGCTTGTCTTTCTTGAGGGATAATGCTATGAAATATATGTTCGTTTTTAGCATTATCAAATATTCTCACACTTGAGCGTTGCTTGTCCTCAAGCAATATAGACTTGAAATAAAAATACTAGAATCACTTCTTTATTCTTCACACTTTTTACATCAGTGATTTTTATATGGAGGTATGAACAATGGTAGTAACGATGTGGTTTACAGTCCCACATGACTATGAAAATTTAGATCCTTAAGAAAATTGGATCTTTATGAAAACATTTGATCTTTTGAAAATTAAATCTAGCTTTTACCCTAGATAAGTTTTCCTGAATAACCCTTTACCGGTGTTTGCAAATTATTTTTGTGGGTTTTGTGGGTTTCAGATTTGAAAATTTTAGCTCAAAACTTGCGGTTTTATGTCACCCACTTGCTAACCTTGTATTGGGAAAGCAACACGTCCAGTTTACTTGCTCTGTATATTACCTTTCAGTAAACTACCGTCCAGTTGTAAAGGAAAGCGTTGAACAAGTAACTGTTATGGCAATGTCCCGTGACATGCTTTTAATTATGGTCTATAACGTGTCAGATGCAATTACTATCTTTTCTAGGAGCAATAGTAAAGCTCACCCTATAGTTTTTCGGTCTGGCACAAGGTCCTGTCTTTGACCATGCTATGCAACCACCGTTCTTACGGTTGACACCCGATTTGGTTCAGGTGACCTAATGAATTCCAGGTGTATTCCTAGGATTTTACGTTCAATGGTAATGAACGCATTGAAAATGGGTTTTCAGAAAACAAATCGGTTTGTAATTTTGATCAAAATATTTTCTCGTTCAAGCTCGAGTTTAGAAATCATCGAATTCCATGAGTTTGAATTCTCAATCTTTAAGGACAATCTCAAGGATTGAGTAATATCAGGCTTAAAAGCTGATTTTTGATCTTTAAGGAAATTATCCTTTCTAGAGATCTGATTCATTAGTCTTATCAAGTTAATTTGCACGGCGCTCTCCCCATTTTACGAGACAGATCCTCTCATGGTTAGGATAAGTCTGACCACTTGGCGACCCTGTTTGATGCTGAGGTCCGTGGATTTCCTGCTGATTTTAGAGATGACTTTTCTAGACTTTTCGTCAACCTACAGCTGGTTTGGACGACAACTTCCAGACCTAAATCAAGAAACGCGTTTCTTTTTCGGAAGACTTTACTTCCTTTTAATGATGGAATTGATTCATCGTGTAGATCCATCTTTCTTTCAAATATATTACAATTTACCAGGTAAAACGGTTAATTTTGTCCAAAACAAAAGTATCTTCAATTATTTGTACAAAAATATGTGATATATGTTTTAAATAACTGGTAAATTTTTCCCACACTTGGCTTTTATTTTCCTTTCTTTGACTTTTTATTGTCCTCTATTCCATTTTAAATGAATTCTAACATTTTGTGTTGTTTCTCAATTTATGTCCTTTCCGAGGTAACAATAATTTCGGTGTTAACACCTAGTTTTATCGTTCATAAATATGTATAAACATGATTTTGAATTCATTTATTTGAAAATTTTGAAAAATTTTACTAGAATTGGGTAGTCAGTATATAAGACTAGGGATGTTCTTTATTATCAGAGAGCACTAGATTCTAATACAACTACTGCGTTACTAGTATTTTTAATGGTAACCACGTGTATAAGTTAAAAAATTTAAAAAATCCGAAAGAATTTAACCCCTTCCCACACTTAAGATCTTGCAATGCCCTCATTTGCAAGAAATCAGTAACAATTTAAATTATTGAGGGTGATTAGCGTAGAAAAATGATTAAATTTTACCAAAGTTTCCAAACATATTGGCGTTTGTTTGTTGAATGATAAATGGTGCACATCATTTGTTCATTCCGTCTCGTTGTTACATCACATTTGTTTTTCTTTTTGTCGTCAAAATTAGTAGTTTTTGCTGAACTTAATGTCAGTCTTTGAAAATGCGCTGTTTTACCCTGTTGTGTACAATTGACAAAATACATACATACAAATAATAACATGCATGGTAATTTGAAATGGGACTTAACATCCCACTTTCAAATCAAATATGAAATATTAGTACAACATAATAAAAATATTAAACATTACATTAAAGTATCACAATATAATATGTTTAAACATAAATAAATAAAAATGATAAAAAGATAAAAAATCATAAAAATCACCAACGGAACTATATCAATCTGGATAGGGGTTCCAGTTCATGTCGTCGGGAGGGTTCCATGGTTGGTTATAGGTGTACTGATAAGCCTGGTTAGGGTCGTAGAGAGTAAATGGTGGTTGATAATGCTAAAAACGAACATATATTTCATAGCATTATTCCTCAAGAAAGACAAGCTTTTAGTTGCAATTGTTCTATTTACAAGTGATATTCGTTTAAATAATAAAAGGTGAAGACAAAAGACAGATTCGACGAATTGAAGACGCAAACGACCAAAAAGCTCAAAAGTACAAAAGACAATCAAAGAGGTTCCAATTATTGATAAGAAACGTCTCGAAATCACAAGAGTACAAGATTCAAAACGCAAAGTACAAGATATTAAATTGTACGCGAGGACGTTCGAAAATCCGGAACCGGGACCAGAGTCAACTCTTAACGCTCGACGCAACGGACTAAAAATTACAAGTTAACTATGTATATAAATATAATATAATATATAATTAATTATATTAATTATATATATATATTAAAAACCGTCGGCAGAGAAAACTCCAAGGACTGAGCTGTAAAATTAACCTCCGCGACTCGCGGAGTTTGAAGGGGATTTTGCCGCGAGTCGCGGAGCCCCAAAAATCAACTCTGGCTATAAAGCCAACCGAATTCTGATCAAAATTATCATCTTTTTTCTCCTCATTCATACGATATATATATATATATATATATATATATATATATATATATATATATATAATTTATATTTTAATTTTAATTTTAATTATAATTCTAATAATAAGGGTATGTTAGCGAATGTTGTAAGGGTGTAAGTCGAAATTCTGTCCGTGTAACGCTACGCTATTTTTAATCATTGTAAGTTATGTTCAACCTTTTTATATTAATGTCTCGTAGCTAAGTTATTATTATGCTTATTTAAAACGAAGTAATCATGATGTTGGGCTAATTACTAAAATTGGGTAATTGGGCTTTGTACCATAATTGGGGTTTGGACAAAAGAACGACACTTGTGGAAATTAGACTATGGGCTATTAATGGGCTTTATATTTGTTTAACTAAATGAAAGTTTGTTAATGTTAATATAAAGATTTACAATTGGGCGTCCCTATAAATTACCATATACACTCAATCGGACACGATGGGCGGGGTATTTATATGTACGAATAATCGTTCATTTAACCGGACACGGGAATGGATTAATAGCCACTAGAATAATTAAAACAGGGGTGAAATTACATTCAAGGGTAATTGGTGTAATTGTTAACAAAGTAGTAAAACCTTGGTTTACACGCAGTCGATAACCTGGTGTATTCATTAAACAAAGTATTAAAACCTTGTTACAATTCGAATCCCCAATTAGTTGGAATATTTAACTTCGGGTATAATAATAATTTGACAAGGACACTTGCAATTTATATTTATGACTGATGGACTGTTATGGACAAAAACCAGACGGACATATTAAATAATCCAGGACAAAGGACAATTAACCCATGGGCATAAAACTAAAATCAACACGTCAAACATCATGATTACGGAAGTTTAAATAAGCATAATTCTTTTATTTTTAATTTCCTTTATTTTATATTTAATTGCACTTCTAATTATCGCACTTTTATTTATTGTTATTTAATCGCACTTTTAATTATCGTACTTTTTAATTATCGCAATTTTATTTTATCGCATTTTTATTATTCGCAATTTCATTATCGTTATTTACTTTACGCTTTAATTTAAGTCTTGTATTTATTTTATATTTTACATTAGGTTTTAACTGCGACTAAAATCTTAAAATCGACAAACCGGTCATTAAACGGTAAAAACCCCCCTTTATAATAATAATATTACTTATATATATATTTGTATTTTTATAAAAGTAAACTAATATAGCGTTGAGCTTTGTTTAAAGATTTCCCTGTGGAACGAACCGGACTTACTAAAAACTACACTACTGTACGATTAGGTACACTGCCTATAAGTGTTGTAGCAAGGTTTAAGTATATCCATTCAATAAATAAATAAATATCTTGTGTAAAATTGTATCGTATTTAATAGTATTTTCCTAGTAAAATATAAACTATTTTATATACACCTCGTACGACATCAAGTATTTTTGGCGCCGCTGCCGGGGAATAACTCTTAAACGCCGGAAGCGCAACGCTAATATATAAAAAAAAAAAAGATTTTTTGTTTACTTTTATTAAAATTCGCTTTTGTAAAAATACGTTTTAATTATTCAAAAATATAAAAAGAAAAACAAAAATATATGTATTTTTAAGATTTTGTTAAATATTTAAGTTTTATAAGTTTCTTTATTTTTATTTTAGTTTATAAAAATATAAGTTTTATTTTAAAATCTTTTATTTATTTAAAAACAGAAAACAGAAAATAAAAAAAAAAATTAAAGAAAAAACGCGTCGAATTTTTAAATCTGTCCACTGAATTTCTGAACCCCGCGAGTCGCGGGGTTTGAAGCCTTGAATACCGCAAGTCGCGGAGCCTTTCTGACACGCGCACAGAAACCCTAATCCTGCATTAATTACGATTTTTAATTAATAATTATTATTAAAACCTAATTATTATTATTATTATTATTAGTTTTATTTTTATTTTTACTTTTTATCTATTTTATATTTTGTTTAATTAGTTTTATTAAAATTGTAAAATTAATAGTTTAATTAAATAAATAATATAAAAATAATATTTTTATAAAAATTGTACTTTTTACAACTTTTTGTATATTTTTATATTTTGTCCCTTTTTAATCGTTGTAGCGTAATATTTGTATTTTTAGCTCATATTTAATTTTAAACTTAGTTTTTGCTATAGTTATTTTTACTCCTAGATTTTTAGGCTTTGACGTAGAATTCCTTAAGTGCTTTTTCTTTAGACTAAGATTTAGGTGCTTTAGAATTTTGAAACGCCTTTTTAAGTTTTAGTTCCTTTTTAAGTTAATTCCATTTGGGATTTAGTTTTTCCTGTAAGCTTTAATATTTTTAGACACCTTTTACTATGTACCAATTATCATTCCAATTAGTAATTTCAATTTGCGATTATAATTTTAAGTTAGTTGTAGTAATAAGGTTAGGTTAGTCAAATATTTCTAAGTTCTTATAAGTTTCTTTTATTTTTCCGTCACCTTTTATTTTTCAACCATTATTTTTCCTTTTTCGATTTTTTTTCGACGAACTCTTTTTCTTTCTTATTTCTCGCTATTCTAGTTTTAGGATTTAGAATTTTTTCTACTTCTTATCTAAATTTCTTAAAATTACGAAAATTTATTTTAAGTGGTTAAATTGATAGACATCAAAATTTTCTGGTTCGTAGTAATAGTTGGATTTGTACGTGGACCGGGTTATTGGAGCCAAACAGTCCTCAATTATATTGAGACCAAACGAATCCTGCCCCTCTGCTGCATCTTTTGGCTATTCGAAACGTGGGCAAAATCAGAAAAGTCTATTGATTGGATAACTTATTATAATTTTTCTTTCCTTTTAAAAACTAATAGGATATTCAGTGAATGCACCGAGCAAGACGTTCATCACCTTTTGTACGTTCACCACCTGTAACTCGATCAAGATATCGTTTAACAAATATAACCGCCGTTGATTTTTCTTTAGAATCGTCATCTAGTCAACCAAGTACTTCAGTTCGAATTTCCGATAATCCATTTTTTGAACCCAACCTCACAATTGAGAATCCGGAAAATATTCAGGAACGGTTCATAGATCCTGAACCATTAAACTTTCCTCCGGAACCACCAATCATTCAAACAGAGATTGTTGAGGAACGAACCATTAAATCAGAATCATCTAGTGATACCGATTCAACAAATTCAATTATGGAGAATCTGGAACCTTTAAGTATGGAAGACCGAATGAGAGCTAAACGCACTGGCCAAGGTCACGCAATTACTCATCCAGACATTAATGCGCCAGATTATGAAATCAAAGGACAAATTCTACACATGGTGACTAATCAATGCCAATTTAGTGGTGCGCCGAAGGAAGATCCAAATGAACATCTACGTACCTTTAATAGAATCTGCACACTATTTAAAATTCGAGAAGTGGAGGATGAACAGATATATCTCATGTTATTTCCCTGGACTTTAAAGGGAGAAGCCAAAGATTGGTTGGAATCGTTACCTGAAGGGGCGATCGATACATGGGATGTTTTAATTGACAAATTTCTTAAACAATTCTTTCCTGCATCTAAAGCCGTAAGACTTCAAGCAGAAATTGTTACGTTCACACAGAAACCAAATGAAACTCTATATGAGGCGTGGACAAGATATGGAAAGTTATTAAGAGGATGTCCGCAACATGGTTTAGACACCTGTCAAATAGTACAAATATTTTACCGAGGATGCGACATCACTACAAGAAAAGACATAGATATAGCAGCTGGTGGTTCTATTATGAAGAAAACCGAAACTGATGCTTACAAAATTATTGATAACACTGCTTCCCACTCACATGAGTGGCACCAAGAAAAAGATATCATTAGATCATCTAAAGCAGCTAGAGCCGATTCTAGCCATGACTTAGATTCCATTTCCGCAAAGATAGATGCTTTCGAGAGACGAATGGAGAAGATGACTAAAGATATTCACTCAATACGAATTAGTTGTGAGCAGTGTGGAGGACCACATTTGACAAAAGATTGTCTTAGTATTGAATTAACAATGGAACAAAGAGAGAATATTTCATACATAAACCAAAGGCCTGGAAATAATTATCAGAATAATTATCAACCGCCAAGACCGATTTACAATCAGAACCAGAATTATAACCGAAATATTCCATACAACAACCAACAAGGTCCTAGCAATCAACAAGTATCCAATAATACTTACAATCAGCAAAGACCTAATTTTCAAAACAAACCACCACAACAAACCGATGATAAAAAGCCGAATTTAGAAGATATGATGACGAAGCTAGTTGAAACTCAAACACAGTTTTTCACATCTCAAAAACAAACCAATGAACAAAATGCTCAAGCATTTAGAAATCAACAAGCTTCTATTCAAAATCTGGAACAAGAAGTAAGTAACCTAGCAAGGTTAATAGGTGAAAGAAAACCGGGAAGTCTACCTAGTGATACAAATGCTAACCCCCGGAATGAAACAGCTAAAGCCATTACCACAAGAAGTGGTACAACACTTAAACCACCTGAAATACCTGTAACTTCTGATGAAACTATTCCTACTCCACAAGAACCTCAACCTGATCAAGATAAGGAAAAAGAACCGGTAGTTGAAAAGGTTAATGAAGATAACACAGTTAAGGATAAACCTTATGTTAAACCATACCAACCACCACTTCCTTATCCGAGTAAAATGAAGAAAGAAAAACTTGAAGCCGAGCAATCCAAATTCTTGGATATGTTTAAACAGATAAATGTAAATCTTCCTTTCATTGATGTGATTTCAGGAATGCCAAGATATGCTAAATTCTTGAAAGATATAATCTCAAATAGAAAGAAAATGGAAGAACTCTCGGCTGTTACTATGAATGCTAATTGTTCAGCAGTGCTGTTGAATAAGATACCAGAAAAACTATCTGATCCAGGAAGTTTCACAATTCCATGTTTTCTGGGTAGTCTTAGTTCAATAGAAGCATTGGCAGACTTAGGTGCTAGTATAAATCTAATGCCGTATTCACTATACGCTAAACTAGACCTTGGAGAATTAAAACCAACCAGAATAAGCATACAACTAGCCGATAGATCAATAAAATATCCTAGAGGGATAATGGAGAACATGCTAGTTAAAGTTGGTACTTTAGTATTTCCAGTAGATTTTGTTGTTTTAGACATGGAAGAAGATTCTCAAGTTCCTCTCATATTAGGAAGACCATTCTTAAACACGGCTAAAGCAATGATAGACGTGTTCGGTAAGAAACTGACCCTAAGTATAGAGGATGAGAGTGTTAATTTTTCAGTTGATAGAGCAATGCAACAACCACAATCTGCAGATGATACATGTTATTATATTCAAACTATAGATGCACATGCAGAATTATTAGAAGAATTTCCAGAATTACAAGGAACAGGAGAATGTTCTTTAGGAGAAGGTAATGAACCAATTGATGAAGCTGAAATGTTAGCTACACTTATAGCTAATGGATATGAACCAACAACAGAAGAAATTCAAATGCTAAAAGAAGAAGACAGATATCGATATAAATCATCAACAGAAGAACCTCCGAAATTAGAGTTAAAGCCACTTCCAAACCATTTGGAATACGCTTATTTACATGGTGAATCTGAATTACCTATAATAATATCGTCTTCTCTTACTGAAAATGAGAAATCACAACTCATTTCTGTGTTGAAAGCTCATAAACCAGCCATTGCATGGAAGATTCATGATATTAAAGGAATAAGTCCTTCGTATTGCACACATAAAAACCTTATGGAAGAAGGTCATAAAACGTATGTGCAACGCCAACGAAGACTAAATCCTAATATGCAAGATGTAGTTAAGAAAGAGATTATTAAGCTGCTAGATGCAGGTTTGATATATCCAATCTCTGATAGTCCATGGGTAAGCCCAGTTCAATGCGTACCTAAGAAGGGTGGCATGACTGTCATTACAAATGAGAAAAATGAGCTTATTCCTACTAGGACTGTAACAGGATGGCGTGTATGTATTGATTATAGAAAATTAAATGACGCCACCAGAAAATATCACTTTCCCTTACCTTTCATAGATCAAATGTTGGAAAGATTAGCCGGAAATAGTTACTATTGTTTTCTAGATGGATTTTCCGGATATTTTCAAATTCTAATAGCACCCGAAGATCAAGAGAAAACCACATTCACGTGCCCTTATGGTACTTTTGCTTACAAACGCATGCCATTTGGACTTTGCAACGCCCCTGCAACCTTTCAAAGGTGTATGATGGCGATTTTTCACGACATGATAGAAGAATGCATGGAAGTATTCATGGATGACTTTTCAGTCTTCGGTGATACATTTAAATCATGTCTAGTTAATCTGGAACGAATGCTAATTAGATGCGAAAAATCAAATCTAGTACTTAATTGGGAGAAATGCCATTTCATGGTTAAAGAAGGCATCGTTCTTGGACATAAAATTTCAAAAGAAGGAATTGAAGTGGATAGAGCTAAAGTAGATGTAATTGCTAAACTTCCACATCCCACCAATGTTAGAGGAGTTAGGAGTTTTCTAGGGCATGCCGGTTTTTACCGACGTTTCATAAAAGATTTTTCTAAAATTGCCACTCCTATGAATAAACTCCTAGAAAAGGATGCTCCATTCATCTTTTCAGATGAGTGTATCAAATCTTTTAATATTCTTAAAGAAAAACTCACTAATGCACCGATCATGATAACACCAAATTGGAATCTACCATTTGAACTAATGTGCGATGCAAGTGATTTTGCAATGGGAGCCGTTTTAGGACAAAGGATTGAAAAACGATTTCAACCTATATATTATGCTAGTAAGACGTAACAAGGAGCACAAACGAACTATACAACTACTGAAAAAGAACTCCTTGCTATTGTCTTTGCTTTTGACAAATTTCGATCATATCTCGTTCTAGCAAAAACGGTGGTCTATACCGACCATTCTGCTCTTAGATACCTATTTTCAAAACAAGATGCTAAACCAAGATTAATCCGTTGGATCTTACTCTTACAAGAGTTTGATATTAAAATCCGAGATAAAAGAGGAGCAGAAAATCTCGCCGCTGATCATCTTTCTCGTCTTGAAAATCCTGAATTAGAAGTTCTGAATGAATCGGCCATACAAGACAACTTTCCTGATGAATATCTATTGAAGATAGATTATAAAGAAATCCCATGGTTTGTAGACTATGCAAACTACTTAGTTTGTGGATTCCTTGAAAAAGGATTATCGTACCAAAGACGAAAGAAATTCTTCAGTGATATAAAACACTATTTCTGGGAAGATCCACATCTGTTTAAAAGTTTTCCCGATGGAATAATACGCCGATGTGTATTCGGAGATGAAGCTAGTAAAATTTTAAACCATTGTCACACAGGACCAACAGGAGGGCATTATGGGCCTCAACTAACAGCAAGAAAAGTTTATGAAGCTGGATTCTATTGGCCTACAATTTACAAAGACGCACACTTTCTTTGCAAATCCTGTGATGCATGTCAAAGAGCCGGAAAAATAAGTCAACGTGATGAAATGCCACAAAATGTCATCCAAGTATGTGAAGTATTTGACATTTGGGGTATTGACTTTATGGGTCCATTTCCAAAATCTCATAATAATCTATATATACTCGTAGCCATTGACTATGTATCTAAATGGGCGGAAGCACAAGCTCTCCCAACTAACAATGCACGAGTTGTAGTCAACTTTTTAAAACGTCTTTTTGCAAGGTTTGGAACACCGAAAGCTTTAATAAGTGATCGGGGTACTCATTTCTGTAATAATCAACTTGAGAAAGTTCTTAAAAGATATGGAGTAACTCATAAAATCTCCACCGCATATCATCCACAAACAAGTGGACAAGTTGAAAATACCAACCGAGCTTTAAAACGTATTCTAGAGAAAACCGTAGGATCAAATTCGAAGGAATGGTCCATTAAATTGGAGGATGCACTCTGGGCTTTTAGAACAGCCTACAAAACTCCAATTGGAACCACACCTTTTAGACTTGTTTATGGAAAAGCACGTCATCTTCCAGTAGAAATTGAACACAAAGCATTTTGGGCTTTGAAGACATGTAATCTTGATTTACATGAAGCCGGACGTCTACGATTAAGTCAACTAAATGAATTAGAAGAATTAAGACATGAAGCATACAATAATTCGTTAATCTATAAAGAAAGAACGAAGAAATGGCATGATAAAAGAATCAGAAGTTCAAAAGAATTTAAAGAAGGAGACAGAGTTCTTCTTTTCAATTCACGATTCAAGCTATTTCCTGGAAAATTGAAATCAAGATGGTCTGGACCATTCATAGTCAAAAGAGTTTTCCCATACGGAACGATAGAATTAATAAATTCAAATGGGATTGAATTTAAAGTTAATGGTCACAGAGTTAAACATTACATACATGGTCCGATGGAAGTCGACAACGAAGTTAATCACAATTTCGACACCACAGCTAACTAAGTGTGGGGAGAATCAAGTCTTTAAAGGATAATATGTATTTCTGTTAGAGTTAGATTGTCTGTTTTCGTGTAGTTCTCGAAAATGGAACCCGAATGGTCTTTCCCTAGCAGACCCTAAAGAACTAGTCTTCTCCCCCCATTCTGAATTTTTATTTTTTTAGGTTTTTACAAAATGAAGACTGCCTGTGAACTAAACCATGGTCTAATGCTACACGCTTTGATCACTAAACGTAATAATGACATACTACCGAGCGAATTAGTATCAGTAATCAGAGAAAGAATGGACGCAGTTAGAAAAGAATCCAGATGCGAAGATAATAAGTTACAATTTGGTAAAGGAAAATCAAAATCCGCAGCGAAAAGAAGAGCACGACACCTAGAACGATGTCACAAATGCGGAAAATGGTCACATGGAGGTAAATGTTCAAATAATCAAACCTATTCAAATACCGAATTTGTTACTTTATGCAGAGACGGACCGTTCATATGTTTAGAAGAAAAGACACTGAATGCTCGAGGTTACGCCTATGCAGCCATGGAAAATCAATTAAACCGACTATCTTATGAATGGAATAGATCATATAACTAAGAAATCTATTCCACAGGTATGTCTGTACAGTTTTTATTTTTATTTTTATTTTTAACCTTTTGATAATAAACGCTAATTTGTTCGCTAAAAAGTATTAAATTGGTATTGAATAAAATTAGGTTTGGCGACCGAAATTATTGATATCATTCAAAAATTTATTACATCACTGCGAAATTTAACGTTTATTCTTAAGGTATAAATATCTTTAATCAATCAACCCAAAATATTTCAAAAATTCGTCATGAGTTAAATTAGGTCTTGGAACCGAAATTACTTTACCGAAAAGAGGGGCGCATATTTTTTTAATATTTGATTGATTAAAGTGGGATAAAAAGACAAAAAGATTTTTAATTTTATTTTTACCATATTTTTAAAATTAATATTTAAATCTTAAATTAATATTGTAAACTTTGTAAAAACAATATATTTAAAATTGTAAATATTTGAACCATAATATAAGTTTGGTGTGAATTTATAATATGAATTTTTAAATTAAGATTGGTGTGAATTTTTAATTTTTAAAATATTAATTTTTAATTTTATGCATTTTAAATTTTAAGTTTGGTGTGAATTTTTAATAATAATTTTGAATTTTATATTTAAGTTGTGTGAATTTAAAAACAAAAATTTACTTTATCTCATTAAGTTAAGAATATGATTTTTAAATTCGTCGTAAGTTGAAGACTAGGTCTTTGAACCGAAATTGCTTTACCCGAGGGAGGGACGAGAACTTTTATTATCATTATTTTTAATCTTATTGAATTAGAGTATGCCAAAAACATTGAAAAAAAACCCAAAAATCTTAGCTTTTAAAACAATCGCTACAAAAAGATAAATTTTAAAATTTTGTCGTAGGACGGACTAGGACATCGATCCGAAACGACCTCGTCCTAAATAACAAGGGAAACAAAATTTTAAAATTAATTTCTTAATTGTTTTCAAAAGTTGATTATAAAAAAAAAAAAAAAAAAAAAAAAAAAAAAAAAAAAGAGCAAACTCCGCGTCTCGCGGAGTTTGAAAGGGAAACCTCCGCGACTCGCGGAGGGACCGAAAATCAGAAAAAAAATAAAAAGAGCTGAACGATCAGTTCACTCCCCCACACAAAACACTGCGAATTTCACAGCGAAAAAACCCGAAAAAACCCGAGAAAAAACCCCAAAAATCACAATTTTTAACCGTTAATCACCAAATCTTTTGCTAAAATCATGTTGAGAAGGATGCTATCTAAGAATTACTCAAGAAAAACGGTAAATTTCTACACCTAAACACCATTTAATCCGAAATTTGGTGTTCTTGAGCTATTTTTTCCCCAATTTGATTTTGATGCTTTTTAGTGTAATTAGACTTAAATTGTTTATGTATTATGCTTGTATAACCTAGATTGATGCTGTTTAACATGATTAGAAGCCTTAAACTTCAAATTTTGAGTAATCTAGGGTTTGTGTTCTTGAGCAAATTTGGGGCTTTTTGATATAAACAGGTTATGGCCGATTTTTGTCATGAATTGTTGCTAAATTGAGTAGTGTAACATGTCTAGGTAGTTAAATGATCCAAACTTTGAGCCTAAACATGATTTTGAGAATTAAAGTGGACTTTTTCAAGTCTAAAATTCATGAACTTGATTTTTGAAAGATAATGCCATTTGAGACTTGTTTAATTGCTAGTAATGATTATTTTGACATGTTATTTGAGTTGAATGCTTATGAACTTGGCGAAAATTTTCGTATATGCTTATTTGAAAAAGTGTAGATTTGATGAAAATGTGAAAATAAGCTTAAGTTTGATATAAATTGATAATGTCATTGTAATTATTTTGATTGATGATTTTGCTGACACTAATGCATATTTGGATGCACAAAATTTGTGTTTGATGTGTTTTGCAGAATGAAAGGGGTGAATCTTCATCCCAAGCCCGCAATGCTCCTGTCAAGAATTTGGAACAACAGGAGGTGGATAACTACTACAAGCAGGATGTACCTCATCCAGTCATGACCTTTTCAGATATGCACTTGGAAGAGTTGCACCCGAACCTGAGATTTGACAGACTTTGGATAGATTATCCAAAATATCAACGGGGTTTGCATACTCTTCATTCTAAGGTTGTTGAGGTACCGAGGGTCATAGAATGGGGACCCTTAGAAGCTGTAGAATTGGCCGGGCCAATTAGGGAATTACTTGTACAGAGGTACGGTAATTCTTCTTTTAATGACTGGATATGTTTATTCACCATACGCAGACTTGTATATAAAGTATGGTGTGAAGAGTTGTTATGTAGTATAGAGTTGAATGATCGGGTAGCTAGTTTAACCGATCGTTCTTTTATTAGATTTTTGTTAGGCGGTTCGATGCGCCACATGTCTTTACTGGACATGGCTCAGGCTTTACGTATATATACACCTGAGGAGTTAGCGTCTGCCGATTGTAGAGGATTGATACTAAACGGTAGAAAGATAGATGAGAATTTTGATACACACGGTGTGTGGAGTCAAATGACAAGCCATCACCGTTTCAAAGGGGGAAACTACTCTTATTTGGATATAGATAGAGCCGAATTAAGAGTGATACATAGGTTTTTAGCTAATTCGATTACACAAAGGGGTAAGAACAAAGAAAAAGTAAATGAACAAGATTTGTTTTACCATATGTGTATTCGAGACCCACAAAGCGCTGTAAGTATACCATATTGTGTGGGTTATTATTTATCAGCTATGGTTCGGGGGATGCGACCACATAGCATAATAGGAGGTGGTATTTTTATTACTTTGATTGGTGAATATCTCGGTGTGGATATAAGTCGGGGGGGATTATTAGTAGAAGAACCAGAACCCCGCGATACTATAGGTTTAAATGTATACCATGGTGCGAAAGTTTTGAAGAGGCGAAATAACGCCGCAGTACGATACCATGGTAGACATCCACAGGTGGAGAGAAACCAGCAACAAGGTAATGTAGGAGGGGGGAATGAGATGCAAGAAATGCATAGGTTTATAGCTTCTCAGGAATACGAAAATGCTAGACAGAGAGCATTTGAAGATTGGCAAGTTCATCAGAACCAGATCATAGCTCATTGCCAACATATAGGTAGAAACTATATTCCTACACCGAAACCCGTCTTCCCTCCTTGGTCGATAGAGATGCAGCCACCATATCCTACGTATGACCCTGCCGAATCATTCTATAGCACTTATGGTTATGCCTGGAACCCCTATTGGTACCAATATCATCCTTAGTTTACTTATTATTTTTTTTTTTATTTTGTAATTTGTAATTATTGATACATTTAATATTTTTGTTAATATTGTAATCATTTTTATAATTATCTAACTTTTATTCTTAGATTTTAATAATTTTTGAATGTGGGGTAATATACCAAACTTCAAAAATATGTATATATGTTTGCAGTTTATCTTATGTACACAACAGGGTAAAACAACGCATTTTCAAAGACTGGCATTAAGTTCAGCAAAAGCAACTAATTTTGACGACAAGATGCAAAATATATGTGAAATAACAACAAGACGGAATGAACAAATGATGTGCACCATTTATCATTCAGCAAACAAACGCCAATATATTTGGAAACTTTGGTAAAAATTTAATCATTTTCACACAAATCACCCTCAATAATTTAAATTGTTACTGATTTCTTGCAAATGAGAGCATTGCAAGATCTTAAGTGTGGGAAGGGGTTAAATTCTTTCGGATTTTAACATTTTTTTACTTTATACACTTGGTTACCATTAAAAATACTAGTAAAGCAGTAGTTGTATTAGAATCTAGTGCTCTCTGATAAAAAAGAACAGCCCTAGTCTTATATACTAACTACCCAATTCTAGTAAAATTTTTCAAAATTTTCAATTAAATGAATTCAAAATCATGTTTATACATATTTATGAACGATAAAACTAGGTTTTAACACCGAAATTATTGTTACCTCGGAAAGGACATAAATTGAGAAACAAACTAAAATGTTAAAATTCATTTAAAATGGAATAGAGGACGATAAAAAGGAAAATAAAAGCCAAGTGTGGGAAAATTTACCAAGTTATCTTAAACATATGTCACATATATCTGTAACAAATAACTGAAAATACTTTTGCTTTGGACTAAACTAAACTGTTTTACCCGATGAAAGAAAAGAAGAGATGGATCTACACGATGAATCAATTCCATCATTAAAAGGAAGTAAAGTCTTCCGAAAAAGAAACGCGCTTCTTGATTTAGGTCATGAAGTTGTCGTCCAGACCAGCTGTAGGTTGACGAAAAATCTAGAAAAGTCATCACTAAAATCAGCAGGAAATCCACGGACCTCAGCATTAAACAGGGTCGCCAAGTGGTCAGATTTATCCTAACCATGAGAAGGATTTATCTCGTACAATGGGGGGGCACCGTGCAAATTAGCTTGATAAGACTAATGAATCAGATCCCCAGAAAGGATAATCTCCTTAAAGATTAAAAATCAGCTTTTAAGACTGATATTACTCAATCCTAGAGATTGACCTTAAAGATTGAGAATTACAAACTCATGGAATTCAATGATATCTAAACTCGAGCTTAAACGAGAAAATATTTTGATCAAAATTACAAACCGATTTGTTTTCTGAAAACCCTATTTTCAATGCGTTCATTACCATTGAACGTAAAATCCTAGGAATTCACCTGGAATTCATTAGGTCACCTGAACTAAATCGGGTGTCAACCGTAAGAACGGTGGTTGCATAGCATGGTCAAAGACATGACCTTGTGCCAGACCGAAAAATTATAAGGGTGAGCTTTACTATTGCTCCTACCAAGGATAGTAATTGCGTCCGACACGTTATAGACCATAATTAAAAGCATGTCAGGGGACATTGCCTTAACAGTTGCTTGTTCAACGCTTTCCTTTACAACCGGACGGTAGTTTACCGAAAGGTAATATACGGGACAAGTAAACTGGACGTGTTGCTTTCCAAATACAAGGTTAGCAAGTGGGTGACACAAAACCGCAAGTTTTGAGCTAAAATTTTCAAATCTGAAACCCACCAAACCCACCAAACCCACAAAAATATTTTGCAAACACCGGTAAAGGGTTATTCCGGAAAACTTATCTAGGGTAAAAACTAGATTTAATTTTCAAAAGATCAAATGTTTTCATAAAGATCCAATTTCCTTAATGGATCTAAATTTTTATAGTCATGTGGGACTGTAAACCATATCGTTACTACCATTGTTTATACCGCCGTATAGAAATCACTGATGTACAAAGTGTGAAGAATAAAGAAGTGATTCTTGTATTTCAAGACGATATTGCTTGAGGACAAGCAACGCTCAAGTGTGGGAATATTTGATAATGCTAAAAACGAACATATATTTCATAGCATTATTCCTCAAGAAAGACAAGCTTTTAGTTGCAATTGTTCTATTTACAAGTGATATTCGTTTAAATAATAAAAGGTGAAGACAAAAGACAGATTCGACGAATTGAAGACGCAAATGACCAAAAAGCTCAAAAGTACAAAAGACAATCAAAGAGGTTCCAATTATTGATAAGAAACGTCTCGAAATCACAAGAGTACAAGATTCAAAACGCAATGTACAAGATATTAAATTGTACGCGAGGACGTTCGAAAATCCAGAACCGGGACCAGAGTCAACTCTTAACGCTCGACGCAACGGACTAAAAATTACAAGTTAACTATGTATATAAATATAATATAATATATAATTAATTATATTAATTATATATATATTATATATATATATTAAAAACCGTCGGCAGAGAAAACTCCAAGGACTGAGCTGTAAAATTAACCTCCGCGACTCGCGGAGTTTGAAGGGGATTTTGCCGCGAGTCGCGGAGCCCCAAAAATCAACTCTGGCTATAAAGCCAACCGAATTCTGATCAAAATTATCATCTTTTTTCTCCTCATTCATACGATATATATATATATATATAAAATTTATATTTTAATTTTAATTTTAATTATAATTCTAATAATAAGGGTATGTTAGCGAATGTTGTAAGGGTGTAAGTCGAAATTCTGTCCGTGTAACGCTACGCTATTTTTAATCATTGTAAGTTATGTTCAACCTTTTTATATTAATGTCTCGTAGCTAAGTTATTATTATGCTTATTTAAAACGAAGTAATCATGATGTTGGGCTAATTACTAAAATTGGGTAATTGGGCTTTGTACCATAATTGGGGTTTGGACAAAAGAACGACACTTGTGGAAATTAGACTATGGGCTATTAATGGGCTTTATATTTGTTTAACTAAATGAAAGTTTGTTAATGTTAATATAAAGATTTACAATTGGGCGTCCCTATAAATTACCATATACACTCAATCGGACACGATGGGCGGGGTATTTATATGTACGAATAATCGTTCATTTAACCGGACACGGGAATGGATTAATAGCCACTAGAATAATTAAAACAGGGGTGAAATTACATTCAAGGGTAATTGGTGTAATTGTTAACAAAGTAGTAAAACCTTGGTTTACACGCAGTCGATAACCTGGTGCATTCAATAAACAAAGTATTAAAACCTTGTTACAATTCGAATCCCCAATTAGTTGGAATATTTAACTTCGGGTATAATAATAATTTGACAAGGACACTTGCAATTTATATTTATGACTGATGGACTGTTATGGACAAAAACCAGACGGACATATTAAATAATCCAGGACAAAGGACAATTAACCCATGGGCATAAAACTAAAATCAACACGTCAAACATCATGATTACGGAAGTTTAAATAAGCATAATTCTTTTATTTTTAATTTCCTTTATTTTATATTTAATTGCACTTCTAATTATCGCACTTTTATTTATTGTTATTTAATCGCACTTTTAATTATCGTACTTTTTAATTATCGCAATTTTATTTTATCGCATTTTTATTATTCGCAATTTCATTATCGTTATTTACTTTACGCTTTAATTTAAGTCTTGTATTTATTTTATATTTTACATTAGGTTTTAACTGCGACTAAAATCTTAAAATCGACAAACCGGTCATTAAACGGTAAAAACCCCCTTTATAATAATAATATTACTTATATATATATTTGTATTTTTATAAAAGTAAACTAATATAGCGTTGAGCTTTGTTTAAAGATTTCCCTGTGGAACGAACCGGACTTACTAAAAACTACACTACTGTACGATTAGGTACACTGCCTATAAGTGTTGTAGCAAGGTTTAAGTATATCCATTCTATAAATAAATAAATATCTTGTGTAAAATTGTATCGTATTTAATAGTATTTTCCTAGTAAAATATAAACTATTTTATATACACCTCGTACAACATCAGTGGTCGCATATCGGACTGGTGTGGACGATAGTAAGCATGTCGGGTCGGTACGTAGTGATCCTGAGGTGATAGCTGGCTTATGATCTGATGCTGATGATAGTGCCATCTATCATGCTGTCGTTGCCTAGAATGCTCGTACACATCCTGGGCCTGCCACTGCTCGTATAGACTATGTCTATCCTGGTTTGTCATTTCTACCTCATCTATACGCTGGTAGACGTCAGTCATAGCCTCCCTAACGACATCCCTAATGTCATCTGCTTCCTCCATTTCCTCATCTGTACCTCTCTCTACCTGTGGATGATTACCATCATATGGTACTGCCTGGTTGTGTCTGCTCTTTAATACCTTAGCACCCTGATAGACCTTCAATCCTAAAGTATCATTCTGTTCCCTACATACCATAAGTAGACCCCCTTGGTCCCTATCTACACCCAAATACTCTCCAATGAGAGTAACAAAAATACCTCCTCCTATTATTCCCCCGTCCTGTATTCCTGCCACTACTTAGGACAGATAAAAACCAACACAGTAGGGGATATTAACAAAGCTTCTAGTGTTTCGAATACACTTAAGGTAAAATAAGTCGTGTAAGGTCATCTTTTCCTTATTTTTACCTCTTTGTGTAATCGAATTAGCTAAAAATCTATGTATAATACGTAGCTCTGCTTTGTTAATATCTAAGTAGGAGTGTCTTCCTCCTAACGAAAAAATATTATAATCTGACATACGCCTCCAGACGGCGTTTTCGTTAAAATTCCTATCTACTCGCTCCCCATGATAAATCAAATTTGTACAATCGGGTAGTAGTAATTCACCAGGAGTGTAAATCTGTAAAGCCCTGGCCATGTCCAGCATGGACATCCTGTACATCCTACGGCCAAGTATAAATCTAAGAAAACTTCTATCATCTAACCTATCTACATCCGCATTAAGTGAAATAGTACTCATAAGCTCAACACACCATTCCTTATATACAGGCCTATGAATGGTGAATAAACGCTCCCAATCGGGAAAAGAAGAGCTGTCATACCTTTGGATCAGATGCAGTCTAACTGAGTTAACTAGGTGGACCCTTTCCAAAGGCTCCCAATCAATTACCCTCGGCACTTCTACATTTTTCATTACCAGTTTAAATTTCTTACTTTGGTACGTCGGGTAATCTCTCCAACTTCGATCAAATCTCAAATTGGGATGCAACTGTTCTTCATGAATCGTTGGGTGTGCTACTATCGGATGAATCGGAAAAATTACATAGGCATTAATATATTCTTGTTGTGGATCATAATATGGTACGTGTTGATCAGGTTGTTGTTGTTGTTCCTATTGTTGCTCCGGTTCATATTGCATTTCCGGTTCAGGTTCTGAAGCAGGTTGCCTAGATGATGATGATGCACCATCAGTATCGGTAAATCTCTGCAAAACACATTAAACACAAAATTTGCACATCCAAATATGCATTAGTGTTAGCAAAATAACATATTAACACAATTACAATAACATGTTTAATCAAAATTAAACTTATACACATTTTCACAATTTTAACAATTCTACACTTTTTCAAATAAGTATTTATGAAAATGTTTACAAAGTTCATAAGCATTTAACTCAAATAACATGTTAAAATAACCATTACTGGCAATTAAACAAGTTTCAAATGGCATTTACATCAATTTAATCAAGTTCGTGAATTTTAGACCTAAAAAGTCCACTTTAATTCTCAAAAATCATGTTTAGGATCAAAGTTTGGATCATTTAGCTACCTAAACATGTTACACTACTTAATTTAGCAATAATTCATGACAAAAATCGGCCATAACCTGTTTATATCAAAAAAGCCCAAATTGCTCAAGAACACAAACCCTAGATTCTTAAAAATTTTGAAGTTTTTAGCTTCAAATCATGTTAAATAGTATCAATCTAGGTTATACATGCATAAAATACTAACAATTTAACTCTAATTACACTAGAAATTAACATGATTTAGGGGTGTAATTGTTACCTTCTTTGAAAAACTATAGCTCAAGAACACTAAAAATCAAATTTAAAGAGGTTTAGGGGTGTAATTGTTACCTTCTTTGAAAACTTTCTGAACAATTTCATGATTAGAGTGGATTATAGCAAGAAATATGGTGAATTTTGGTGAAAAATTGCGAATTTTTGAGAGGTTTTTGGGTTATTTTCGGTTGTGTATGTGTGTGGAGTGAGGAAGAACAGACTGCTCGCTGAGTATTTGTTTCTGGCCAGATTTCTCTCTCCATGCGATCGCATGGATTTTACAAGGGAACCCCATGCGATTGTATGGGGTCTGATATATATATATGTATATATATATATATATATATATATATATATATATATATATATATATATATATATATATATATATATATATATATATATATATTTAAATAAAAACCTTGTACTAATTAAAACAAAATAATTAATTAATTTTAAAATTTTGTTTCTTTTACGAATGAGGGTGTTTCGGATCGTTATCCTAGTCCGTCCCTCGACAAAGTTTTAAAATTTGTTACTTTTTAAGCGTCGTTTTAAAAGCAAAGATTTTTGGGTTTTTTTTAAATATTTTTGGCATACTTTAATTCAATAAGATTAAAAATAATGATAATAAAAGTTTTCGTCCCTCCCTTGGGTAGAGCAATTTCGGTTCAACGACCTAGTTTTCAACTCACGACGAATTTTAAAAATCATATTTTTAACTTAGTGAAATAAAGTAAATTTTTGTTTTTAAATTCACACCAAACTTAAATTTAAAATGCATAAAATTAAAAATTCATATTAATATTATTAAAAATTCACACCAAATTCATATTATATTTTTATTTTTATACATACAAACTTATATTAAAAATATTAATTTTTCAAATATTTACAAACTTAAATATATTTATTTTAAAAAGTTTACAATATTAATTTAATATTTATATATTAATTTTAAAAACATGGTAAAAATTTAAAATTAAAAATCTTTTTGGTCTTTTATCCCAGTTTAATCAATCAAAAATTATCAAAAATATACGCCCCTCTTTTCGGTAAAGTAATTTCGGCTTTATTACCTAGTTTTACTCCTGACGAATTTCTTAAATATTTTGGGTTGATTGATTAAAGATATTTATACCTTAAGAATAAACGGTAAATTTCGCAGTGATGTAATAAATTTTTTTATGATATCAATAATTTCGGTTACGCATACCTAATTTTATTGAATACCAATTTAATACTTTATAGCGAACGATTCAGCGTTTATTATCAAAAGGTTAAAAGCAATAAAAATAAAAATAAAAACTGTACATATTTACTTGTGAGATAGAATTCTCAGAGACCTGCTTTAGCCGACTCATAGGAGAGTCGTGTGATTTGGTTCTCCATAGCTACGTAAGCGTAACCTCGATTCTTTAAAATCTTTTCTTCTAAACATATGAAAGGTCCTTCTCTGCATAGAGTAACAAATTCGGTATTTGAATATGTTTGATTGTTTGAACATTTACCTTCGTGTGACCATTTTCCGCATTTATAACATCTTTCAAGGTGTCGTGCTCTTCTTTTTGTTGCGGATTTTGATTTTCCTTTACCAAAATATATCTTATAATGATCTTTCCTGAGTTCTTTTCTTACTCCGTCCATTTTGCCTCTTATGAATGATACCAGTTACTTGGAAGTGTGTCATTATTACGTTTAGTAATCATAGCATGTAGCATTAGACCATAGTTCAGATCAAAGGAATTCTTCATCTCGTAAAACCTAAAAAAATAAAAATTCAGAATGGGTGGAGAAAACTAGTTCTTTAGGGTCTGCTAGGGAAAGACCATTCGGATTCCATTCTCGAAAACTACATGAAAACAGAATATCTGACTCTAACAGAAATAACTATTACCCTAAAAATATTCGAACCTTCCAACACTTAGTTAGCTGTGGTTTCGAAATTGTGATTAACTTCATCTTCAACTTCCATTGAATTATCTATGTAATGTTTAACTCTGTGACCAATAACCTTAAATTCAATCCCATTTGAATTTATTAGCTCTATTGTTCCATATGGGAAAACTCTTTTGACTATGAATGGTCCAGACCATCTTGATTTCAATTTTCCAGGAAATAGCTTGAATCGTGAATTGAAAAGAAGAACTATGTCTCCTTCTTTAAATTCTTTTGAACTTCTGATTCTTTTATCATGCCATTTCGTCGTTCTTTCTTTATAGATTAACGAATTTTCGTATGCTTCATGTCTTAATTCTTCTAATTCATTTAGCTGACTTAACCATAGACGTCCGGCCTCATGTAAATCAAGATTACATGTCTTCAAAGCCCAAAATGCTTTGTGCTCAATTTCTACTGGAAGGTGACATGCTTTTCCGTAAACGAGTCTGAAAGGTGTGGTTCCAATTGAAGTTTTGTAGGCTGTTCTAAAAGCCCAGAGTGCATCCTCCAATTTCATGGACAATTCCTTCGAATTTGATCCTACGGTTTTCTCTAGAATACGTTTTAAAGCTCGGTTGGTATTTTCAACTTTTCCACTTGTTTGTGGATGATACGCGGTTGAGATTTTATGAGTTACTCCATATCTTTTGAGAACTTTCTCAAGTTGATTATTACAAAAATGAGTACCCCGATCACTTATTAAAGCTTTCGGTGTTCCAAACCTCGTAAAAAGACGTTTTAAAAAGTTGACTACAACTTGTGCATCGTTAGTCGGGAGAGCTTGTGCTTCCGCCCATTTAGATACATAATCAATGGCAACAAGAATGTATAGATTATTATGAGATTTTGAAAATGGACCCATAAAGTCAATACCCCAAACGTCAAATACTTCACATACTTGAATGACATTTTGTGGCATTTCATCACGTTGACTTATTTTTCCGGCCCTTTGACAAGCATCCTAGGATTTGCAAAGAAGGTGTGCGTCTTTGAAAATTGTAGGCCAATAGAATCCAGCATCGTAAACTTTTCTTGCTGTGAGTTGAGGCCCATAATGCCCTCCTGTTGGTCCTGTGTGACAATGGTTTAAGATTTGACTGGCTTCATTCACGAATACACATCGGCGTATTATTCCATCGGGACAACTTTTAAAAAAATGTGGATCTTCCCAGAAATAATGTTTTATATCACTAAAGAATTTCTTTCGTTTTTGGTACGATAATCCTTTTTCAAGGAATCCACATACTAAGTAGTTTGCATAGTCTGCAAACCATGAAATTTCACTATAGTCTATCTTCAATAGATATTCATCAGGAAAGTTGTCTTGTATGGCCGATTCATTTAGAACTTCTAATTCAGGATTTTCAAGACGAGAAAGATGATCAGCGAAGAGATTTTCTGCTCCCTTTTTATCTCGGATTTCAATATCGAACTCTTGTAAGAGTAAGATCCAACGGATTAATCGTGGTTTGGCATCTTTCTTTCGAAAATAGGTATCTAAGAGCAGAATGGTCAGTATAGACCACCGTTTTAGCTAGAACGAGAAATATGAACGAAATTTGTCAAAAGCAAAGACAATAGCAAGGAGTTCTTTTTCAGTAGTTGTGTAGTTCGTTTGTGCTCCTTGTAATGTCTTACTAGCGTAATAAATAGGTTGAAATCATTTTTCAATCCTTTGTCCTAAAACGGCTCCCATTGCAAAATCACTTGCATCGCACATAAGTTCAAATGGTAGATTCCAATTTGGAGTTATCATGATCGGCGCATTAGTGAGTTTTTCTTTAAGAATATTAAAAGATTTGATGCATTCATCTGAAAAGATGAATGGAGCATCTTTTTCTAGGAGTTTATTTATAGGAGTGGCAATTTTAGAAAAATCTTTTATGAAATGTCGGTAAAAACCGGCATGCCCTAGAAAACTCCTAACTCCTCTAACATTGGTGGGATGGAAGTTTAGCAATTACATCTACTTTAGCTCTATCCACTTCAATTCATTCCTTTGAAATTTTATCACCAAGAACGATGCCTTCTTTAACCATGAAATGGCATTTCTCCCAATTAAGAACTAGATTTGATTGTTCGCATCTAATAAACATTCGTTCAAGATTAACTAGACATGATTCAAATGTATCACCGAAGACTGAAAAGTCATCCATGAAAACTTCCATGCATTCTTCTATCATGTCATGAAAAATCACCATCATGCACCTTTGAAAGGTTGCAGGGGCATTGCAAAGTCCAAATGGCATGCGTTTGTAAGTAAAAGTACCATAAGGGCACGTGAACGTGGTTTTCTTTTGATCCTCGAGTGCTATTGGAATTTGAAAGTATCCGGAGAAACCATCAAGAAAACAATAGTAACTATTTCTGGCTAATCTTTCCAACATTTGATCAATGAAAGGTAAGGGAAAGTGATCTTTTCATGTGGCGTCATTTAATTTTCTATAATCAATACAAACACGCTATCCTGTTACAGTCCTAGTAGAAATAAGCTCATTTTTTCATTTGTGATGACAGTCATGCCACCCTTCTTAGGTACGCATTGAACTGGGCTTACCCATGGACTATCAGAGATTGGATAAATTAAACCTGCATCAAGTAGTTTAATAATTTCTTTCTTAATAACATCTTGCATATTAGGATTTAGTCTTCGTTGGCGTTGCACATACTTTTTATGACCTTCTTCCATAAGGATTTTATGTGTGTAATACGAAGGACTTATTCCTTTAATATCATGAATATTCCATGCAATAGCTGGTTTATGAGCTTTTAGCACATAAATGAGTTGAGATTTTTTATTTTCCGTAAGAGAAGACGATATTATTACAGGTAATTCAGATTCACCATGTAAATAAGCATATTCCAAATGGTTTGGAAGTGGCTTTAACTCTAATGTCGGTGGTTCTTCTATCGATGATTTGTATCGATATCTGTCTTCCTCTTTTAGCATTTGAATTTCTTCTATTGTAGGTTTATATCCATTAGCCATAAGTGTAGCTAACATTTCAGCTTCTTCAATTGGTTCAGTTCCTTCTCTTAAAGAATATTCTCCTGTTCCTTGTAATTCTAGAAATTCTTCTAACAATTCTGCATGTGAATCTATAGTTTGAATATAATAACATGTATCATCTGCAGATTGCGGTTGTTGCATGGCTCTATCAACTGAAAAGGTAACACTCTCATCCTCTATACTTAGGGTCAGTTTCTTACCGAACACGTCTATTATTACTTTAGCCGTGTTTAAGAATGGTCTTCCTAATATGAGAGGAACTCGAGAATCTTCTTCCATGTCTAGAATAACAAAATCTCCAAGGTCTAGAATAACAAAATCTTCTTCCGTGTTTAAGAATGGTCTTCCTGATCAATTGGCTAGTTGTATGCTTATTCGTGTTGGTTTCAATTCTCCAAGGTCTAGTTTAGTGTATAGTGAATACGGCATTAAATTTATACTAGCACCTAAGTCTGCTAATGCTTCTATTGAACTAAGACTACCCAGAAAACATGGAATTGTGAAACTTCCTGGATCAGATAATTTTTCTGGTATCTTATTTAACAGCACTGCAGAACAATTAGCATTCAGTGTAACAGCCGAGAGTTCTTCCATTTTCTTTCTATTTGTGATTAGATCTTTCAAGAATTTAGCATATCTTGGCATTCCTGAAATTACATCAATGAAAGGAAGATTGAAATTTATTTGTTTAAACATATCCAAGAATTTGGATTGCTCGGCTTCAAGTCTTTCTTTTCTCATTTTACTCGGGTAAGGAAATGGTGGTTGGTATGGTTTAACATAAGGTTTTGCCTTAACTGTGTTATCTTCATTAACCTTTTCAACTACCGGTTATGTTTCCTTATCTTGCTCAGATTGTGGTTCTTGTGGAGTAGGAATAGCTTCATTAGAAATTACAGGCATTTCAGGTGGTTTAAGTGTAATACCACTTCTTGTGGTAATGGCTTTTGTAGAGACCCGTCCTAATCCATCCGGACGAAGTCCATATCGATTATAAACGATTCACAACAGTTTATTTCATCGCGAGGTACTTGACCTCTATATGATACATTTTACAAACATTGCATTCATTTTTTAAAAGACAAACTTTCATTTACATCGAAAGTTGACGGCATGTATACTCTTTCGTAATATATCCATCTATAATTGACTTAATAATAATCTTGATGAACTCGACGACTCGAATGCAACGTCTTTTGAAATATGTCATGAATGACTCCAAGTAATATCTCTAAAATGAGCGAATGCACAGCGGAAGATTTCTTTCATACCTGAGAATAAACATGCTTTAAAGTGTCAACCAAAAGGTTGGTGAGTTCATAGATTTATCATATCAATCATTTTAATATATTAATAGACCACAAGATTTCCATTTATAAAAATATGTACACTCGCAAGTGTATAAAAGTATTCTACAAGTTGTAGGCACCCGGTAACAAGCCTTAACATTCATGTTTTACCCTCTGAAGTACACCAGATCAGGTGTGTTTAAAATAACCTCGAAGTACGAAAGCATCTCATAGTCAGGATGGGGTTTTTCTGGCCCAATAGGTCTATCTTTAGGATTCGCGCCCATCGTACATAGACAAGTAGTTTAATGTTACCAAGCTAAGGGTATATTTCTGGTTTAAACCCACATAGAATTAGTTTTAGTACTTGTGCCTACTTCGTAAAACATTTATAAAACAGCACATGTATTCTCAGCCCAAAAATATATATTGCAAAAGCAATTAAAAAGGGAGCAAATGAAACTCACCATACGTTATTTTGTAGTACAATATTGTAGGCAAAATATGTAGATGCAATGACAACAACGAATGCATGGTTGGTCTCGGTTTCACGAACAATACAACATAATTTTCTTAGTTTTAAAACGGTTTACTTCAATTTTATTATAGAAATAATAAAATAAAAAAAATATAGATAAAATAATAAATAGTGACTGTTAATACAAATCTAAGTTAAAGAAAATCACTCAGACCCGTAGTTAAAATAAATTGATCTACAAAATTCATAGATATGAAAAGAAGATTGCTCATATCAATGTAATTATTAACTGACTAAACAAATCTCTTTTTTTTTATAAAGATGACAAATTAAGTTCTAATATCACAAGTTATCATCACGATGAATTTCAATCCTTAAAATTTTAATTAATCGAAAATTTAATAATTAAAATTAAAGAGTAAAACGAAAAAAAAAAGTTATTGATAAAGTACAGAAGGAAGAATGATAGATATGTGTCTTACAGCATACATATTTATATAGATATGATCATAATTATAATAATATATTAATTAAATCAAAATTAAAAAAAAATGTGTAAAAGTAAAATGAGACTAAAAGCCACCAAATTTGGTGTCTCGTGAACTTTAGGTGTTATTTTCCATTTTTTAATATAATAATATAATAATAATATAATAATAATAATAATAATAATAATAATAATAATAATAATAATAATAATAATAATAATAATAATAATAATAATAATAATAATAATAATAATAATAATAATAATAATAATAATAATAATAATAATAATAATAATAATAATAATAATAATAATAAAAAATAAAAAGAAGATGTGGTAAAAGCTATGACTAGCCACCACCCACTTGCTTTTTAATTCGTGACATTTTGTTTTGTCAATTATTTATTTTTGTCATGACGTTTGAGAAATGAGTCGTAAAAAGTATGCCCATGTCTAAAATACTTTATACGTTTGTTTTAGGAAAAACTGACCACCCAAAATGTAATATATAAAACTTATATAACTAAAAATATAAATTATATTTTTAACAAAATATAATTTAAAAAAAAAATAGTTACTAACCCCATCACAATCAACGAACCTCTCTCCCTATTTTCTTTAGCTTTAATTTTCTTAAATGATTTTCGTGAACAAATAAACCAAAATGTTGAACATGTGAAATTATTAATTGTCAAAATAATTGAATTGATGTGTTTCCTGCTCAAAACTTAAAAGCATAGTAAATTAAAAGTAATGATGGAATAAATAAACATTAGTTGTGATTTAAGATATAAATTCAAAGGTGAATGGATTCGTTAGTTGTAAAGTGTATATGATTACTAAAAGAGCATAAAACATGAGATTTGTATAGTTTATAATTTGACTAGGTGATTGGGATTAAAACCGTTAAGATTACATCAATAATTAGTATCACTCAATTATTTAATTATCTCCTAAATGTCCATTAATTAAAAATCTTTGATCTCTAAAAGACAATTGATACGAAGTATCAATTTAGTTTCAAGTTAGATTCATATATATAAATATATATAGATATACTTATATACATTTTAAGGTTAGTGAATCGTAGGGTAAAGTCCAATAGATAATTAAATGTATGAAGACATTTTAATGCAACACGTCAATTTGCTTATCTTGTCAGTATTATTAGAGTTTAAATTTGATCGAAATTTCTGGGTCGTGACAGTACCTACCCGTTAAAAGAAATTTCGTCCCGAAATTTGATTGAGATCGAGATGGCTGACAATAAGTATGTTTTCATGAGGAATACGAGTTGAAAATTAGAGTTTTATCATCAGTGAGTAATATGGATAAAATAATTTGATTATGTGAAGAGTACGAGTGAAGCTATCACAAAAGAGTGAAATGAAGAAAATAAAGATTCGTCTTATCTTTCGATGTAGTCACGATTGATTTCCGGAATTCAAGGGATTTAGAAGAAATCTTCGTAATCTTGGGAGGATTTGATTTTTCGGTAATTAAGGAAATTACGATCCTCTTCGATTTAATGCGGTAATCTGTCTCAATTGCTCTGTCTGATATTTCACTATAAATCAACCTCTTCCGTTTCGTTATTTTCACATCTCCCATCTTTTACACTTTCTTCCTCAATGCATACTTCCAAATCATTCGTTAAAATGCTTAATCCAGTTTCGATCCTTGATATGTTCCTAACTATCATTTCTGTCCTCCTTCTTTTCAATTCTTCCACCAAACAAATCTTTTTGCATTTACTATTACTTTGGGGTGATACTATTCTTAATTCTACCGTGTCTTTATATTGCTATTTGTATTAACATCCGCGGTTTGTAACCTCCGTGTTGTTGTTGGGCTTTATATTTTCTCTTATATTTTGGAGCTCTTTTCCTTTTTATTATCCTCCCGACCTCTAGTAAAGCGAGTAACAGTCCAGAATTCATAAGTATGGAATTTCGGATAAACATCATGTTCTAAATAAGAAAGAATGTATTAGCACGATTTGATTTGTCAAATTACCAGAATCACTGAGAATAGAATGATCAAGAATATATTTTCTTGATATGTTCAGAAGTTAATCAGAATGAAAAAGTTATGTAACATGACACATAATGACGTTATAATCTGTGAATCATCATGTTCCATTTAGAAACTCAGCATGAGTTACTGTAATATAATCACGTTGATCAAGTGTCATTATATTATACTAACTCATGCATCAGTTTTCAACATTACTTCAATAACATTCATATTTTAAGCTCGAAAGTTTACAGAATATAGAAACTAACAGTTTCTATATGATGTAACACTGATAGCACGATTAGATTAATGATTTCAGATAAGAACAGTTATGAAAATATCTTCAGAAATATGGAGAATATTTATAATGAAAGATACGATGATATCTGGGAATTTCTAATATCGATGGATGATGAAGAAGATTTATCTGTAAGGGTTTAGATTCGGAAGCAAGGTATTCGCTAAAGATTTCATCAGAAACAGAATCATCAGATTCTTTAAATACAGAGTTTGGTCCTGGTATTTGTCCTTGGTCTCCTTCGTGGTTAGCTCAATCCGTTTTCCAGTTCTAATTTTTCTGAGCTTTTCCAACATACTATTCTTTATCATTAAACTTCTGACGATTAAGGTCGTTTACGGTTGTCTACAGTTCTTGCTGCTTCATTCAGCTTTTCAACATTCAGAGTATTGATTTGTAGACTGAGTGCTTTTCAGGATTTCAGAATGAAAGATCATAAATCTAAGAGATAAATGTTATATGTTTACATATAACTGTTGATGTAGACATGCTACGAGGTTTCAAAATACTGATTGCTGATTCCCGATGATTCGTATGGCAATTCTTGTTTCAAGATGAAGATGAGTAGATGATAGGATTTCAATGGATATAATAACTTTTCATAAAGTCAAAGATCAATTATGTTGCTGGTAAGTTTACTGCTAATGTAGTGAGATATAAACGGTTTCCCAGTAACGAAAGCGAAAAGACAACGTATATATCAAGGTTATAATAAGGCTAATTCGATTGAAAAGTCGAAGTTGTCTTGCTGGAGCTGTGACAAAATTGGCTATTTTGAAAAGAACTGCAAAGTTATTTTGGGTAATAATAACACTAAAGGAAATAGCACAGATATGCGTTAAATATTTACTCAAGTTCCGAGTGTTTTCAGGTACATAACTATATGCATTAATCTTTCTTTCTGTAGATGAAGTGTGGTTGGTTCATCCTCTCGACTGAGGTGTTTTCAAGAATCATGAAAGGTTTGCACGCAGATTGTAATCGTCGAGATACAAATGAGGTTTAAGATGAAATCAAGTGGCAAACTTGAAGAAATGTTCAGTTTCATATGTTATATTCAATATTTTAGTTCATTTTATTTGTCCAATGTTATTAGTCCACAGTTGACAGTCCAATAATTCATATATAGTTTAATATATAATATTCAAATTAATTAATACGTGTCATGACCCGTATACGTCTCTGACTCGATCACAACTCAAAGTATATATATTATTGTAGAATCAACCTCAACCCTGTATAGAGAACTCGATCATTACTGCATATAGAGTGTCTATGGTGATTCCAAATAATATATATAGATGCGTCAATATGATATGTCAAAACCTTGTATACGCGTCCCGATATTTAAAGTGCGTAAAAATAAATAACAGAAATTAAATGACGATAAATAAAGTGCGTAAAGTAAATAACAGAAATTAAATGACGATAAAATTACGAGAATGTAAATTGCGATAATTAAATTACGATAAATAAAATGTAATCAGTTAGCTAGGAACAATTAGCTAGGAACAGTTAGCGTGGATTCTTAACAAAATTTTCCCATGGTTAATTTGTTTGTTTCTAACAAATTTTTATTTTTTTGTTCAATGTTTTCTTCATTATGCCACTTGTTGGATTATGATAGATCAAAATCCAAATATGAAATTGAATGAAAAGGGTTATTCTGCGGTGAACGGATATGTATATCGGTGGTTGTAAATAGGATAATAAATGATCGTTGAATCAGATTTGAAGAGTGTACAGTGTAACTTATTAATGTGAAATCTAAATATTCCTCGGGTATTACCTACCCGTTAAAATATTTTCACCATTAACAGTTTGTACAAAAGAATTTTTAATTACAATCTTTATGAAAACATACTTAAATATATATTTTCTTCATATGTAATTATAGATTTAATGAGTTAATATAGTATTAATCTCATTTGATTTACCGTTAGAACTAAGATACATAATCTATAAAACATTAGAGATTACATAATCACCATGTCGAACGAAGATAAAATAGATAGAACGATACTTTGAACGATGATTATACTCGAGGTACAGAATGAGATGTTGGGGCATGTGATGTTGAAACTTGTGTTGTTGGTGGTACTGTTGATGCCGGTGATGTTGCTAAAGCTGGTACGTTTTCCACCATATTCTCCAAATTGATTACTAGAGAGCGAAGTTTACTAATTTCTTCTATTATTCCGGGATGATTGTCGGTCGGAACGAGCGAATGAATAAGGTTTAGAATTGTGAATAGAATGTCATCGTGTCGAACTACTCTAGAAATGTGGCTGAAAATGGTGATTCGGATAGATTCGCCGGTAAGTGCTTCAGGTTCTTTGCCAAGAGGGCAATTTGGTTGGTGGAAAGGATCGCCTTCTTCGCGTCTCCATTGATTAAGTCGACTACGAACTCATCAGATGAATTAAGGATGACTGATTGGTTGATTCATTCGGGTAACGCTGCTTCCGAAGCTTAGGTGAATATCCATATCGGAATAGCTGTCGGAATAACTATCGGAATAGCTATCGGAATCTGAGGGACTCGAACTGGTTGAGGGATTCATCCCGTACGATCAGATGAAGGATTTTCGATAAGAAATAGATTATAGGATGTAGATTAGTGCTCTGCAATACATAATTTACATATGCATATATAATACTAAAATCCCATAAGTTACGGAGGAATCTACGGAAGCTGTCAGGCAAAGTTTACAATAACAGATACGCTAAGATATGAATTAGCAGATATGCTAAGATATGAATTTTGTCTATACACTAATCATGCAATCAATGCAATAAGATGTGTCTAGACTAAGAATGATAAGCAAGTGATTCTCTAAGAATGATAAGCAGGTAATTTTCGACAAGAAATGATAAGCCAAACTTTTGACATGCAGACACGGTCGAAGTCCAGACTCACTAATGCATCCTAACGACTATCAGTTAGACACACTAATGCAAGACCTGGTTCACTAAGACCACCGCTCTGATACCAACTGTAGAGACCCGTCCTAATCCATCCGGACGAAGTCCATATCGATTATAAACGATTCACAACAGTTTATTTCATCGCGAGGTACTTGACCTCTATATGATACATTTTACAAACATTGCATTCATTTTTTAAAAGATAAACTTTCATTTACATCGAAAGTTGATGGCATGTATACTCTTTTGTAATATATCCATCTATAAGTGACTTAATAATAATCTTGATGAACTCGATGACTCGAATGCAACGTCTTTTGAAATATGTCATGAATGACTCCAAGTAATATCTCTAAAATGAGCGAATGCATAGCGGAAGATTTCTTTCATACCTGAGAATAAACATGCTTTAAAGTGTCAACCAAAAGGTTGGTGAGTTCATAGATTTATCATATCAATCATTTTAATATATTAATAGACCACAAGATTTCCATTTATAAATATATGTACACTCGCAAGTGTATAAAAGTATTCTACAAGTTGTAGGCACCCGGTAACAAGCCTTAACATTCATGTTTTACCCTCTGAAGTACACCAGATCAGGTGTGTTTAAAATAACCTCGAAGTACTAAAGCATCCCATAGTCAGGATGGGGTTTGTCAGGCCCAATAGATCTATCTTTAGGATTCGCGCCCACCGTACATAGACAAGTAGTTTAATGTTACCAAGCTAAGGGTATATTTCTGGTTTAAACCCACATAGAATTAGTTTTAGTACTTGTGCCTACTTCGTAAAACATTTATAAAACAGCGCATGTATTCTCAGCCCAAAAATATATATTGCAAAAGCAATTAAAAAGGGAGCAAATGAAACTCACCATACGTTATTTGTAGTACAATATTGTAGGCAAAATATGTAGATGCAATGACAACAACGAATGCATGGTTGGTCTCGGTTTCACGAACAATACTCCCGAACAATACTCATAATTTTCTTAGTTTTAAAACGGTTTACTTCAATTTTATTATAGAAATAATAAATAAAAAAAAAATATAGATAAAATAATAAATAGTGACTATTAATACAAATCTAAGTTAAAGAAAATCACTCAGACCCGTTGTTAAAATAAATTGATCTAAAAAATTCATAGATATGAAAAGAAGATTGCTCATATCAATGTAATTATTAACTGACTAAACAAATCTCTTTTTTTATAAAGATGACAAATTAAGTTCTAATATCACAAGTTATCATCACGATGAATTTCAATCCTTAACATTTTAATTAATCGAAAATTTAATAATTAAAATTAAAGAGTAAAATGAAAAAAAAAAGTTATTGATAAAGTACAGAAGGAAGAATGATAGATATGTGTCTTACAGCATACATATTTATGTAGATATGATCATAATTATAATAATATATTAATTAAATCAAAATAAATAAAAAACGTGTAAAAGTAAAATGAGACTAAAAGCCACCAAATTTGGTGTCTCGTGAACATTAGGTGTTATTTTCCATTTTTTTAATATAATAATATAATAATATAATAATAATAATAATAATAATAGTAATAATAATAATAATAATAATAATAATAATAATAATAATAATAATAATAATAATAATAATAATAATAATAATAATAATAATAATAATAATAATAAATAAAAAGAAGATGTGGTAAAAGCTATGACTAGCCACCACCCACTTGCTTTTTAATTCGTGACATTTTGTTTTGTCAATTATTTATTTTTGTCATGACGTTTGAGAAATGAGTCGTAAAAAGTATGCCCATGTCTAAAATACTTTATACGTTTGTTTTAGGAAAAACTGACCACCCAAAATGTAATATATAAAATTTATATAACTAAAAATATAAATTATATTTTTAACAAAATATAATTTTAAAAAAAAATAGTTACTAACCCCATCACAATCAACGAACCTCTCTCCCTATTTTCTTTATCTTTAATTTTCTTAAATGATTTTTGTGAACAAATAAACCAAAATGTTGAACATGTGAAATTATTAATTGTCAAAATAATTGAATTGATGTGTTTCCTGCTCAAAACTTAAAAGCATAGTAAATTAAAAGTAATGATGGAATAAATAAACATTAGTTGTGATTTAAGATATAAATTCAAAGGTGAATGGATTCGTTAGTTGTAAAGTGTATATGATTACTAAAAGAGCATAAAACATGAGATTTGTATAGTTTATAATTTGACTAGGTGATTGGGATTAAAACCGTTAAGATTACAACAATAATTAGTATCACTCAATTATTTAATTATCTCCTAAATGTCCATTAATTAAGAATCTTTGATCTCTAAAAGACAATTGATACGAAGTATCAATTTAGTTTCAAGTTAGATTCATATATATAAATATATATAGATATACTTATATACATTTTAAGGTTCGTGAATCGTAGGGTAAAGTCCAATAGATAATTAAATGTATGAAGACATTTTAATGCAACACGTCAATTTGCTTATCTTGTCAGTATTATTAGAGTTTAAATTTGATCGAAATTTCTGGGTCGTGACAGCTTTAGTTGTTTCATTCCGGGGGTTAGCATTTGTATCACTAGGTAGACTCCCCGGTTTTCTTTCACCTACCAACCTTGCTAGGTTGCTTACTTCTTGTTCTAAATTTTGAATAGAAGCTTGTTGATTTCTAAATGCTTGAGCATTTTGTTCATTCATTTGTTTCTGAGATGTGAAAAACTGCGTTTGAGATTCAACTAGCTTCGACATCATGTCTTCTAAATTTGGCTTTTTATCATCGGTTTGTGGTGGTTTGTTTTGAAAAATAGGTCTTTGTTGATTGTAAGTATTGTTAGATACTTGTTGATTGCTAGGACCTTGTTGGTTTTTGTATGGAACATTTCGGTGATAATTCTGGTTTTGATTGTAATTTGGTCTTGGCGGTTGATAATTATTTTGATAATTATTTCCAGGCCTTTGGTTCATGTATGAAACATTCTCTCTTTGTTCCATTGTTTGTTCAATACTGAGATAATCTTTTGTCAAATGTGGTCCTCCACACTGCTCACAACTAATTCGTATTGAGTGAATATCTTTAGTCATCTTTTCTATTCGTCTCTCGACAGCATCTTTTTTTGCGGAAATGAAATCAAAGTCATGGCTAGAATCGGCTCTAGCTGCTTTAGATGATCTAACAATATCTTTTTCTTGGTGCCACTCATGTGAGTGGGAAGCAGTGTTATCAATAATTTTGTAAGCGTCAGTTACGGTTTTCTTCATAATGGAACCACCAGCTGCTATATCGATGTCTTTTCTTGTAGTGATGTCACATCCTTGGTAGAATATTTGTACTATTTGATAAGTGTCAAAACCATGTTGCGGACATCCTCTTAATAACTATCCAAATCTTGTCCACGCCTCATATAGAGTTTCATTTGGCTTTTGTGTGAACGTAACAATTTCTCCTTGAAGTCTCACGGCTTTTGTAGTGACCCGAACTTTTCCATGTTTATATATATATTAATTGAGATTGATATTTACATGATTAAATGTTTCCAACATGTTAAGTAATCAAACTTGTTAAGACTTGATTAATTGAAATATGTTTCATATAGACAATTGACCACCCAAGTTGACCGGTGATTCACGAACGTTAAAACTTGTAAAAACTATACGATGACATATATATGGTTATATATATAGTTAACATGTTTTTATTATAAGTATGTATCTCATTAGGTATTTTAACAATGAGTTATATACATAAAAATGAGACTATTAATTTAAGAAACTCGAAAACGATATATATAACGATTATCGTTATAACAACGTCTTACTAGGTACATATGAATCATATTAAGATATTGATACACTTGGTTAATTATGTTAAATGATAAGTAAATATATTATTAAGTGTATTAACAATGAAATACATATGTAAAAATAAGACTACTAACTTAATGATTTCGAAACGAGACATATATGTAACGATTATCGTTGTAACGACATTTAACTGTATATACATCATACTAAGATATATTATATATCATAATACCATGATAATATAATAATTTAACATCTCATTTGTTATAATAAACAATGGGTTAACAACATTCAACAAGATCGTTAACCTAAAGGTTTCAAAACAACATTTACATGTAACGACTAACGATGACTTAACGACTCAGTTAAAATGTATATACATGTAGTGTTTTAATATGTATTCATACACTTTTGAAAGACTTCAAGACACTTATCAAAATACTTCTACTTAACAAAAATTCTTACAATTACATCCTCGTTCAGTTTCATCAACAATTCTACTCGTATGCACCCGTATTCGTACCCGTACAATACACAGCTTTTAGATGTATGTACTATTGGTATATACACTCCAATGATCAGCTCTTAGCAGCCCATGTGAGTCACCTAACACATGTAGGAACCATCATTTGGAAACTAGCATGAAATATCTCATAAAATTACAAAAATATGAGTAATCATTCATGACTTATTTACATGAAAACAAAATTACATATCCTTTATATCTAATCCATACACCAACGACCAAAAACACCTACAAACACTTTCATTCTTCAATTTTCTTCATCTAATTGATCTCTCTCAAGTTCTATCTTCAAGTTCTAAGTGTTCTTCATATATTTTACAAGTTCTAGTTACATAAAATCAAGAATACTTTCAAGTTTGCTAGCTCACTTCCAATCTTGTAAGGTGATCATCCAACCTCAACAAATCTTTGTTTCTTACAGTAGGTTATCATTCTAATACAAGTTAATAATCATATTCAAACTTTGGTTCAATTTCTATAACTATAACAATCTTATTTCAAGTGATGATCTTACTTGAACTTGTTTTCGTGTCATGATTCTGCTTCAAGAACTTCGAGCCATCCAAGGATCCGTTGAAGCTAGATCCATTTTTCTCTTTTCCAGTAGGTTTATCCAAGGAACTTAAGGTAGTAATGATGTTCATAACATCGTTCGATTCATACATATAAAGCTATCTTATTCGAAGGTTTAAACTTGTAATCACTAGAACATAGTTTAGTTAATTCTAAACTTGTTCGCAAACAAAAGTTAATCCTTCTAACTTGACTTTTAAAATCAACCAAACACATGTTCTATATCTATATGATATGCTAACTTAATGATTTAAAACCTGGAAACACGAAAAACACCGTAAAACCGGATTTACGCCGTCGTAGTAACACCGCGGGCTGTTTTGGGTTAGTTAATTATGAACTATGATAAACTTTGATTTAAAAGTTGTTATTCTGAGAAAATGATTTTTATTATGAACATGAAACTATATCCAAAAATTATGGTTAAACTCAAAGTGGAAGTATGTTTTCTAAAATGGTCATCTAGACGTCGTTCTTTCGACTGAAATGACTACCTTTACAAAAATGACTTGTAACTTATTTTTTCGACTATAAACCTATACTTTTTCTGTTTAGATTCGTAAAATAGAGTTCAATATGAAACCATAGCAATTTGATTCACTCAAAACGGATTTAAAATGAAGAAGTTATGGGTAAAACAAGATTGGATAATTTTTCTCATTTTAGCTACGTGAAAATTGGTAACAAATCTATTCCAACCATAACTTAATCAACTTGTATTGTATATTATGTAATCTTGAGATACCATAGACACGTATACAATGTTTCGACCTATCATGTCGACACATCTATATATATTTCGGAACAACCATAGACACTCTATATGTGAATGTTGGAGTTAGCTATACAGGGTTGAGGTTGATTCCAAAATATATATATAGTTTGAGTTGTGATCAATACTGAGATACGTATACACTGGGTCGTGGATTGATTCAAGATAATATTTATCGATTTATTTATGTACATCTAATTGTGGACAACTAGTTGTAGGTTACTAACGAGGACAGCTGACTTAATAAACTTAAAACATCAAAATATATTAAAAGTGTTGTAAATATATTTTGAACATACTTTGATATATATGTATATATTGTTATAGGTTCGTGAATCAACCAGTGGCCAAGTCTTACTTCCCGACGAAGTAAAAATCTGTGAAAGTGAGTTATAGTCCCACTTTTAAAATCTAATATTTTTGGGATGAGAATACATGCAGGTTTTATAAATGATTTACAAAATAGACACAAGTACGTGAAACTGCATTCTATGGTTGAATTATCGAAATCGAATATGCCCTTTTTTATTAAGTCTGGTAATCTAAGAATTAGGGAACAGACACCCTAATTGACGCGAATCCTAAAGATAGATCTATTGGGCCTAACAAACCCCATCCAAAGTACCGGATGCTTTAGTACTTCGAAATTTATATCATATCCGAAGGGTGTCCCGGAATGATGGGGATATTCTTATATATGCATCTTGTTAATGTCGGTTACCAGGTGTTCACCATATGAATGACTTTTATCTCTATGTATGGGATGTGTATTGAAATATGAAATCTTGTGGTCTATTATTATGATTTGATATATATATAGGTTAAACCTATAACTCACCAACATTTTTGTTGACGTTTTAAGCATTTTTATTCTCAGGTGATTATTAAGAGCTTCCGCTGTCGCATACTTAAATAAGGACGAGATTTGTAGTCCATATTTGTATGATATTGTGTAAAAACTGCATTCAAGAAAATTATTTTGTTGTAACATATTTGTATTGTAAACCATTATGTAATGGTCGTGTGTAAACAGGATATTTTAGATTATCATTATTTGATAATCTACGTAAAGCTTTTTAAACCTTTATTGATGAAATAAAGGTTATGGTTTGTTTTAAAATGAATGCAGTCTTTGAAAAACGTCTCATATAGAGGTCAAAACCTCGCAACGAAATCAATTAATATGGAACGTTTTTAATCAATAAGAACGGGACATTTCAGTTGGTATCCGAGCGTTGGTCTTAGAGAACCAGAATTTTGCATTAGTGTGTCTTATCGAGTTTGTTAGGATGCATTAGTGAGTCTGGACTTCGACCGTTTTTACTTGAAAAATGATTGCTTAACAAATTTTGTTGGAAACTATATATTTTTAACATGTGAATATTATGTGATATATTAATCTCTTAACGCGTTTGATATTATGTGATAGATGTCTACCTCTAGAACAAGTCCAATTGACTCACCTAATAATAATGAAGAGTCAAATGTAAATTGGAATGATTCGTGGACTGATTCACAAGTTCCCGAAGAGGAACCGGAAGAAGAGTCGGAACCGGAAGAAGAATCGGAACCGGAAGAAGAATCGGAACTGGATGAAGAAGTAGAACCGGTGGGGGAAATAATAAAACGGTTAAGTAAAAGAAAATCCTCAACCAACCGACCAAGGTTAATTATGGTCAATGGTGTTTCCGCCAAGGAAGCAAAATATTGGGAGGATTACAAATTCTCCGATGAATCGGATTCCGACGAGAATTCCGATGATGTTATAGAAATTACCCCAACTGAATTTAAAAAGGCAAAAGAAAATAATAAGGGAAAGGGCATAAAAATAGAGAAATCTAATTCCAATCCCGATGAACTTTATATGTATCGTCAACCCCCGAAGTCCTTAAGTTGTAACAATGACCCGGGAACCTCTAAACCACCAGGTTTTTCTAAACTGTTGTGGAAAACGACAGTTAGTATTAGGGGAACATCATATATCCCTAGAAACTTGGCAAAACGAACCAAACCGAAGAAGAAGAAACGAGCGAGTCGGAATAAGATAGTTGTATTCGTGTGGTGTAATATATGTAATATAGTGTGCTTATGCTTTATGATATATGTAAAAATTGCTTGTATTAATAAGTATTTTTTTTTATGAATCTAACTCTTGTCTATCTTACAGTTTAAAAACACAAAATGGATAGACAACCCAATATTTTAAGAGACCTACCCGGAGACATGATTGATGAAATCTTGTCTAGAGTCGGTCAGAATTCCTCGGCACAACTATTTAAGGAGAGATCAGTTTGTAAGACATTCGAAGAACGTTCCAAGAATGTCTTGGTTTATAAGAGACTTTCATTTGAAAGATGGGGGATATCACATTGGGAAACCCATAAGTTACGATGTGTTTACTTTGACGCATATATTGCGGGGAACCCAAATGCTATTTTACGCAACGGGTTAAGAAATTATTTTGACTCAATATATCCGAATATTGGACTTCGTGATTTAGAAAAAGCGGCTAACATGCAACATAAAGAAGCATGTTATGCTTACAGATTAATAATGTTCGCTTCTCACCAAAGTGAGAACAAGAACATCGGGCTACAACTATTAAACAAAACGTTTCCACAAGTGACGGAGTCGGTAATTGGGGTAAGAAATGAGTTTTTAGATTGTTACGGGACTGTTGGACATTACGTAACCCTCGTCCCTTTGACGACGTTACAACACGCTGTCTTATCAACGGCCATAACGGTTATGTTCCAAAAGACCAAGGATGGGAAGTAATCCTAGTAAAACCAGAATGCATGACTTGTTTCTGGACCTATGAATTACGTGTCTTTATTGCCTTTGCTGAACGACTTGTGTACTAGCTAGAATTATCTTCACAACTATCTTGTATCAAAGTTATTGTGTGCTATATTTCATGCTTTATGTAAAATAAGCGGTATTGTAAGTTTGTAAAATATTGTATAAAAGTTTGAACGCGAAATATTATTATAATCAGTTTTTCATATAGAATTGTAGTAGTTGAATTGTATATTAGCTACTAAGTATGAACTTAACGGGTAGGTGCTACCCGAATTTAAACTTATAAAACGCTAATATGAAGAAAAAGCTTTTATAAATGAGTTCATATTATGCTACGAAATACTATTAACTACTCTTAATATTCTGTATGATTAACTTGTTCTATTTGACTATTTTGAAGGAAATGGCACCGACTACTCGACACACCGTGAATATGAATGAAGAGGAATTCCGTACTTTTCTAGCTTCAAACATAGCCGCAGTACAGGCTGCGCTACATACCAACAATAACCTTGGATCTAGCAGTACAGGAAATCGTGTAGGATGCACCTACAAAGAATTCACTGCCTGCAAACCTTTGGAATTTGATGGAACCGAAGGACCGATTGGATTGAAACGGTGGACCGAGAAGGTCGAATCGGTGTTTTCCATAAGTAAGTGTACTGAAGAGGACAAAGTGAAGTACGCTACGCATACCTTTACAGGTTCTGCGTTAACATGGTGGAATACCTATCTAGAGCAAGTGGGACAAGACGATGCGTACGCACTACCGTGGTCAGCATTCAAGCACTTGATGAACGAGAAGTACCGTCCCAGAACCGAGGTCAATAAGCTCAAGACAGAACTTAGAGGGTTACGAACCCAAGGATTTGATATTACCACGTACGAAAGACAATTCACAGAATTGTGCCTATTGTGTCCGGGAGCATTCGAAGATGAGGAAGAGAAGATCGACGCATTTGTGAAAGGATTACCGGAAAGAATCCAAGAAGATATAAGTTCACACGAGCCCGCCTCTATACAACAGGCATGTAGAATGGCTCACAAACTAGTGAACCAGATTGAAGAAAGAATTAAAGAATAGACTGCTGAAGAGGCCAATGTGAAGCAAGTCAAAAGAAAGTGGGAGGAAAACGGTGATAAGAATCACCAATACAACAACAACAGCAATTACAACAATAATCGCAACAATTATCCCAACAATCGCAACATCAATCGCAACTACAACAAACGGCCCAACAACAATAACAACAACAACAACAACAACAACAACAACAACAACAACAACAACAACAACAGCAACTACAACAATCATCCCAACAACAATAATAACCGCAACAACAACAACAATCAGAAGCAGCTATGCCAAAGGTGTGAAAAGTATCACTCGGGGTTCTGCACCAAATTTTGCAACAAGTGTAAAAGAAATGGTCATAGCGCGGCGAAGTGTGAGGTCTACGGACCAGGGGTTAATAGAACGAAAGGAACAAATGGTGTCGGAACGAGTAATGGCGGAGCAAGTAGTGTCGGAGCAAGTTATGCCAATGTAGTTTGTTATAAATGTGGAAAACCAGGCCACGTTATTAGAAATTTCCCGAACCAGGAGAACACGAATGGACAAGGCCGCGGAAGAGTTTTCAATATTAATGCGGCAGAGGCACAGGAAGACCCGGAGCTTGTTACGGGTACGTTTCTTATTGACAATAAATCTGCTTACATTTTATTTGATTCGGGTACGGATAGAAGCTATATGAGTAGAGATTTTTGTGCAAAATTAAGTTGTCCATTGACGCCTTTGGATAGTAAATTTTTACTCGAATTAGCAAATGGTAAATTAATTTCAGCAGATAATATATGTCGGAATCGAGAAATTAAACTAGTTAGCGAAACATTTAAGATTGATTTGATACCAGTAGAGTTAGGGAGTTTTGATGTGATAATCGGTATGGACTGGTTGAAAGAAGTGAAAGCAGAGATCGTCTGTTACAAAAATGCAATTCGCATTATACGAGAAAAAGGAAAACCCTTAATGGAGTACGGGGAAAAGGGCAACACGAAGCTACATCTTATTAGTAATTTGAAGGCACAAAAACTAATAAGAAAATGTTGCTATGCTGTTCTAGCACACGTCGAGAAAGTACAAACTGAAGAAAAGAGCATCAATAATGTTCCCATTGCAAAAGAATTTCCCGATGTATTTCCGAAAGAATTACCGGGATTACCCCCACATCGATCTGTTGAATTTCAAATAGATCTTGTACCAGGAGCTGCACCAATAGCTCGTGCTCCTTACAGACTCGCACCCAGCGAGATGAAAGAACTGCAAAGCCAATTACAAGAACTTTTAGAGCGTGGTTTCATTCGACCAAGCACATCACCGTGGGGAGCTCCTGTTTTGTTTGTCAAGAAGAAAGATGGTACATTCAGGTTGTGTATCGACTACCGAGAGTTGAACAAACTTACCATCAAGAACCGCTACCCACTACCGAGAATCGACGACTTATTTGATCAACTACAAGGCTCGTCTGTTTATTCAAAGATTGACTTACGTTCCGGGTATCATCAAATGAGGGTGAAAGAAGATGATATTCCAAAGACTGCTTTCAGAACACGTTACGGTCATTACGAGTTTATGGTCATGCCGTTTGGTTTAACTAATGCACCAGCTGTGTTCATGGACCTTATGAACCGAGTGTGTGGACCATACCTTGACAAGTTTGTCATTGTTTTCATTGATGACATACTTATTTACTCAAAGAATGATCAAGAACACGGTGAACATTTGAGAAAGGTGTTAGAAGTATTGAGGAAGGAAGAATTGTACGCTAAGTTTTCAAAGTGTGCATTTTGGTTGGAAGAAGTTCAATTCCTCGGTCACATAGTGAACAAAGAAGGTATTAAGGTGGATCCGGCAAAGATAGAAACTGTTGAAAAGTGGGAAACCCCAAAAACTCCGAAACACATACGCCAGTTTTTAGGACTAGCTGGTTACTACAGAAGGTTCATCCAAGATTTTTCTAGAATAGCAAAACCCTTGACTGCATTAACGCATAAAGGGAAGAAATTTGAATGGAATGATGAACAAGAGAAAGCGTTTCAGTTATTGAATAAAAAGCTATCTACGGCACCTATATTGTCATTGCCTGAAGGGAATGATGATTTTGTGATTTATTGTGACGCATCAAAGCAAGGTCTCGGTTGTGTATTAATGCAACGAACGAAGGTGATTGCTTATGCGTCTAGATAATTGAAGATTCACGAACAAAATTATACGATGCATGATTTGGAATTAGGAGCGGTTGTTTTTGCATTAAAGACTTGGAGGCACTACTTATATGGGGTCAAAAGTATTATATATACCGACCACAAAAGTCTTCAGCACATATTTAACCAGAAACAACTGAATATGAGGCAGCGTAGGTGGATTGAATTGTTGAATGATTACGACTTTGAGATTCGTTACCACCCGGGGAAGGCAAATGTGGTAGCCGATGCCTTGAGCAGGAAGGACAGAGAACCCATTCGAGTAAAATCTATGAATATAATGATTCATAATAACCTTACTACTCAAATAAAGGAGGCGCAACAAGGAGTTTTAATTAAAGGATGAAATACCCAAAGGATCGGAGAAGCATCTTAATATTCAGGAAGACGGAACCCGGTATAGGGCTGAAAGGATTTGGGAATGGGAAAACATTACCATGGATTTCAACACTAAATTGCCAAGGACTGCAAGTGGTTTTGATACTATTTGGGTAATAGTTGATCGTCTCACCAAATCAGCACACTTCCTGCCAATAAGAGAAGATGACAAGATGGAGAAGTTAGCACGACTGTATTTGAAGAAAGTCATCTCCAGACATGGAATACCAATCTCTATTATCTCTGATAGGGATGGCAGATTTATTTCAAGATTCTGGCAGACATTACTGCAAGCATTAGGAACTCGTCTAGACATGAGTACTGCCTATCATCCACAAACTGATGGACAGAGCGAAAGGACGATACAAATGCTTGAAGACATGCTACGAGCATGTGTTATTGATTTCGGAAACAGTTGGGATCGACATCTACCGTTAGCAGAATTTTCCTACAACAACAGCTACCATTCAAGCATTGAGATGGCGCCGTTTGAAGCACTTTATGGTAGAAAGTGCAGGTCTCTGATTTGTTGGAGTGAAGTGGGGGATAGACAAATTACGGGTCCGAAGATTATACAAGAAACTACCGAGAAGATCATCCAAATTCAACAACGGTTGAAAACCGCCCAAAGTCGACAAAAGAGCTATGCGGACATTAAAAGAAAAGATATAGAATTTGAAATTGGAGAGATGGTCATGCTTAAAGTTGCACCTTGGAAAGGCGTTGTTCGATTTGGTAAACGAGGGAAATTAAATCCAAGGTATATTGGACCATTCAAGATTATTGATCGTGTCGGACCAGTAGCTTACCGACTTGATTTACCTCAACAACTCGCGGCTGTACATAACACTTTCCACGTCTCGAATTTGAAGAAATGTTTTGCTAAAGAAGATCTCACTATTCCGTTAGATGAAATCCAAATCAACGAAAAACTTCAATTCATCGAAGAACCCGTCGAAATAATAGATCGTGAGGTTAAAAGACTTAAGCAAAACAAGATACCAATTGTTAAGGTTAGATGGAATGCTCGTAGAGGACTCGAGTTCACCTGGGAGCGTGAAGATCAGATGAAGAAGAAATACCCGCATCTATTTCCAGAAATTCGTCAACACCTTCAACAGCTTAAAATTTCGGGACGAAATTTATTTAACGGGTAGGTACTGTAGTGACCCGAACTTTTCCATGTTTATATACATATTAATTGAGATTGATATTTACATGATTAAATATTTCCAACATGTTAAGCAATCAAACTTGTTAAGACTTGATTAATTGAAATATGTTTCATATAGACAATTGACCACCCAAGTTGACCGGTGATTCACGAACGTTAAAACTTGTAAAAACTATACGATGACATATATATGGTTATATATATAGTTAACATGTTTTTATTATAAGTATGTATCTCATTAGGTATTTTAACAATGAGTTATATACATAAAAATGAGACTATTAATTTAAGAAACTCGAAAACGATATATATAACGATTATCGTTATAACAACGTCTTACTAGGTACATATGAATCATATTAAGATATTGATACACTTGGTTAATTATGTTAAATGATAAGTAAATATATTATTAAGTGTATTAACAATGAAATACATATGTAAAAATAAGACTACTAACTTAATGATTTCGAAACGAGACATATATGTAACGATTATCGTTGTAACAACATTTAACTGTATATACATCATACTAAGATATATTATATATCATAATACCATGATAATATAATAATTTAACATCTCATTTGTTATAATAAACAATGGGTTAACAACATTCAACAAGATCGTTAACCTAAAGGTTTCAAAACAACATTTACATGTAACGACTAACGATGACTTAACGACTCAGTTAAAATGTATATACATGTAGTGTTTTAATATGTATTCATACACTTTTGAAAGACTTCAAGACACTTATCAAAATACTTCTACTTAACAAAAATTCTTACAATTACATCCTCGTTCAGTTTCATCAACAATTCTACTCGTATGCACCCGTATTCGTACCCGTACAATACACAGCTTTTAGATGTATGTACTATTGGTATATACACTCCAATGATCAGCTCTTAGCAGCTCATGTGAGTCACCTAACACATGTGGGAACCATAATTTGGCAACTAGCATGAAATATCTCATAAAATTACAAAAATATGAGTAATCATTCATGACTTATTTACATGAAAACAAAATTACATATCCTTTATATCTAATCCATACACCAACGACCAAAAACACCTACAAACACTTTCATTCTTCAATTTTCTTCATCTAATTGATCTCTCTCAAGTTCTATCTTCAAGTTCTAAGTGTTCTTCATATATTTTACAAGTTCTAGTTACATAAAATCAAGAATACTTTCAAGTTTGCTAGCTCACTTCCAATCTTGTAAGGTGATCATCCAACCTAAAGAAATCTTTGTTTCTTACAGTAGGTTATCATTTTAATACAAGGTAATAATCATATTCAAACTTTGGTTCAATTTCTATAACTATAACAATCTTATTTCAAGTGATGATCTTACTTGAACTTGTTTTCGTGTCATGATTCTGCTTCAAGAACTTCGAGCCATCCAAGGATCCGTTGAAGCTAGATCCATTTTTCTCTTTTCCAGTAGGTTTATCCAAGGAACTTAAGGTAGTAATGATGTTCATAACATCATTCGATTCATACATATAAAGCTATCTTATTCGAAGGTTTAAACTTGTAATCACTAGAACATAGTTTAGTTAATTCCAAACTTGTTCGCAAACAAAAGTTAATCCTTCTAACTTGACTTTAAAATCAACTAAACACATGTTCTATATCTATATGATATGCTAACTTAATGATTTAAAACCTGGAAACACGAAAAACACCGTAAAACCGGGTTTACGCCGTCGTAGTAACACCGCGGGCTGTTTTGGGTTAGTTAATTAAAAACTATGATAAACTTTGATTTAAAAGTTGTTATTCTGAGAAAATGATTTTTATTATGAACATGAAACTATATCCAAAAATTATGGTTAAACTCAAAGTGGAAGTATGTTTTCTAAAATGGTCATCTAGACGTCGTTCTTTCGACTGAAATGACTACCTTTACAAAAATGACTTGTAACTTATTTTTCCGACTATAAACCTATACTTTTTCTGTTTAGATTCGTAAAATAGAGTTCAATATGAAACCATAGCAATTTGATTCACTCAAAACGGATTTAAAATGAAGAAGTTATGGGTAAAACAAGATTGGATAATTTTTCTCATTTTAGCTACGTGAAAATTGGTAACAAATCTATTCCAACCATAACTTAATCAACTTGTATTGTATATTATGTAATCTTGAGATACCATAGACATGTATACAATGTTTCGACCTATCATGTCGACACATCTATATATATTTCGGAACAACCATAGACACTCTATATGTGAATGTTGGAGTTAGCTATACAGGGTTGAGGTTGATTCCAAAATATATATAGTTTGAGTTGTGATCAATACTGAGATACGTATACACTGGGTCGTGGATTGATTCAAGATAATATTTATCGATTTATTTCTGTACATCTAATTGTGGACAACTAGTTGTAGGTTACTAACGAGGACAGCTGACTTAATAAACTTAAAACATCAAAATATATTAAAAGTGTTGTAAATATATTTTGAACATACTTTGATATATATGTATATATTGTTATAGGTTCGTGAATCAACCAGTGGCCAAGTCTTACTTCCCGACGAAGTAAAAATCTGTGAAAGTGAGTTATAGTCCCACTTTTAAAATCTAATATTTTTGGGATGAGAATACATGCAGGTTTTATAAATGATTTACAAAATAGACACAAGTACGTGAAACTACATTCTATGGTTGAATTATCGAAATCGAATATGCCCCTTTTTATTAAGTCTGGTAATCTAAGAATTAGGGAACAGACACCCTAATTGACGCGAATCCTAAAGATAGATCTATTGAGCCTAACAAACCCCATCCAAAGTACCGGATGCTTTAGTACTTCGAAATTTATATCATATCCGAAAGGTGTCCCGGAATGATGGGGATATTCTTATATATGCATCTTGTTAATGTCGGTTACCAGGTGTTCACCATATGAATGATTTTTATCTCTATGTATGGGATGTGTATTGAAATATGAAATCTTGTGATCTATTATTATGATTTGCTATATATAGGTTAAACCTATAACTCACCAACATTTTTGTTGACGTTTTAAGCATGTTTATTCTCAGGTGATTATTAAGAGCTTCCGCTGTCGCATACTTAAATAAGGACGAGATTTGGAGTCCATGTTTGTATGATATTTTGTAAAAACTGCATTCAAGAAACTTATTTTGTTGTAACATATTTGTATTGTAAACCATTATGTAATGGTCGTGTGTAAACAGGATATTTTAGATTATCATTATTTGATAATCTACGTAAAGCTTTTTAAACCTTTATTGATGAAATAAAGGTTATGGTTTGTTTTAAAATGAATGCAGTCTTTGAAAAACGTCTCATATAGAGGTCAAAACCTCGCAACGAAATCAATTAATATGGAACGTTTTTAATCAATAAGAACGGGACATTTCAGCTTTAGATGCCAGAAAGAATTGTTTAAGAAATTTTTCAACTAAAACATCCCATGTATCAATCGCCCCTTCAGGTAATGATTCTAACCAATGTTTGGCTTCTCCCTTTAAAGTCCCTGGAAATAACATGAGATATATCTGTTCATCCTCCACTTCTCTAATTTTAAATAGAGTACAGATCCTATTAAAGGTTAGAAGATGTTTGTTTGGATCTTCCTTCGGTGCACCACTAAATTGGCATTGATTAGTTACCATGTGTAGGATTTGTCCTTTGATTTCATAATCTGGCGCATTAATGTCTGGTTGAGTAATTGCGTGACCTTGGCCAGTGCGTTTAGCTCTCATTCGGTCTTCCATACTTAGAGGTTCCAGATTCTCCATTATTGAATCTGTTGAATCTGAATCACTAGAGGATTCTGATTTAATGGTTTGTTCCTCGACAATCTCCGTTTGAATAATTGGTGGTTCCGGAGGAAAGATTAATGGTTCAGGATCTCTGAATTGTCCCTGAATATCCTCCGGATTCTCAATTGTGAGGTCGGGTTCAAAAAATGGATTATCGGGAATTTGAATTGGAGTACTTGGTCGACTGGATGACGATTCTAAAGAAAAATCAACGGCGACAATATTGGCTAGATGTCTTGATCGAGTTACAGGTGGTGAACGTATAAAAGGTGGTGAACGTTTTGCTCGGTGTATTCACTGAATATCCTATTAGTTATAAAAATAAAAATTATATAAGTTATCAAATTAATAGACTTTTCTGATTTTGCCCACGTTTTGAATAGCCAATAGATGCAGCAGGTAGCCAGGACCCTTTAAATCGGAAGCCCACAACTCGCCACTAACAAATCCAACTATTACTACGAACCAGAAAATTTTGGATGTCTATCAATTTAACCGCTTAAAATAATTTTTCTTCGAAGTTTAAAGAAATTTTAGAGAAGAAGTAGAAAATTCTATGTCCTAAAGATTAGAGCTTCGAGAAATAAGAAAGAAAAAGAGCGCGTCGAAAAACGTCGAAAAATAAAAGATCGAAAAATAATAAAAAAGAACGTAGCGCGTCGAGACTTAAAAGTCTAAAAACTAAAAATTAAAAGTTACGTCTAAAGGTATTAAAGCTTAGAAGGAATTCTATATCCAAAACGGCAATAACTTAAAAGGTACTAAAATTTGTAAAACGGCGTCGCAAAATTCTAAAGCACCTAAATCTTAGTCTAAAGAAAAAGCACTTAAGGAATTTTACGGCAAATTATAAAAATCTAGAAATAAAAATAACTACGGCAAAAACTATATCTTAAAACTAGATACGAACGATAAATATACAATTGCGTACTAAATAATAAAAAGATACATTAATATAAAAATAAAACTAAAGTTACAAAAAAATATATTTTTATATTATTTATATAAAAGTATTAGTTTTTTTAAAGTATTAAAACTAATTAAAACTAAAAATACAAATTAAATATAAAAACTAATTAAATATCTATAACCTAATTAGGGTTAAGAATAATAATTATTATTAATTAAAAACCGTAATCGTACAGACTTAGGTACCAGGCCTGTCAAATCAGCTCATGCATTGCATGAGTTGAGGGTTAATTTTCCATGTGGTAGCATGGATCTAGAAATCAGGCCGGATAGTTGGGCTGCTAGAGTGTTCGGGCCCGAATAAAATTTTAATTATTATATTTTTTTTCTGTTTTTAATTTTCTGTTTTAATATTTATATAAAATATTTAAATTAAATAAAAACTTATATTTTTACAAACTAAAAATAGAAATAGAAATATTTTATAATTTATATATTTTGAACAATTCTTAAAAATATATATTTTTTATTTTTCTTTTTATATTTTTGTATTTTTTTAATATTTAAAACGTATTTTTACAAAAGTAAATTAATTTTTTTTTTTATATATATATAGCGTTTCGCTTCCGGCGTTTAAGCAGTCCCCGGCAGCGGCGCCAAAAATGCTTGATGTGCGTAGAGGTGTATATGAAATAGTTATATTTTTACTACAAAATACTATTAAATACGATACAATTTTACACAAGTTATTTATTTATTTATAGAGTGGATATACCTAAACCTTGCTACAACACTTATAGGTAGTGTACCTAATCGTACAGTAGTGTAGTTTTTAGTAAGTCCGGTTCGTTCCACAGGGAGTTAGCCAAGTTTAACGCTATATTTTTAAAACTATATTTGTATAAATATAAAAATATATATAAGTAGTATTATTATTATAAAAGGGGGTTTTTACCGTTTAATAACCGGTTTGTCGATTTTAAAACTTTAGTCGCAGTTAAAACCTAATGTAAAATATTAAGAATAAATATAACTTAATTTTAAGCGTAAAGTAAATAACGATAATGAAATTGCGATAAATAGAAATTGCGATAAAATGACTATAAATAAAATTGCGATAATTAAAAAGTACGATAATTAAAATGACAATAAATTAAAGTGCGATAATTAAAAGTACAATTAAATATGAAATAAATGAATTATGCTTATTTAAACTTCCGTAATCATGATGTTTGACGTGTTGATTTTAGTTTATTAACATGGGTTAATTGTCCTTTGTCCTGGATTATTCAATATGTCCATCTTGTTTTTGTCCATAACAGTCCATCAGTCATAAATATAAAGTGCGAGTGTCCTCGTTAAATTATCCTTATATCCGAACTCAAATATTCCAACTAATTGGGGACTTAAACTATAATTACACCAATTTTCCTTGTATATAATTCACCCCTGTTTTAATAAGTCCATTGACTATTAATCCATTCTCGTGTCCGGTTAAATGAACGATTATTAGTACTTCTAAATATCCCGCCCATCGTGTCCGATCAAGTTTATGTGGTTATTTATAGGTACATCTAATTGTAAATCTTTATATTAAATTAACAAACTATCATTTAATTAAACAAATATAAAGCCCATTAATAGCCCATAGTCTAATTTCCACAAGTGTCGTTCTTTTGTCCAACCCCCAATTATGGTACAAAGCCCAATTACCACATCTTAATATTTTTGCCCAACATCACGATTACTTCGGCTTAAATAAGCATAATAATAACTTAGCTACGAGACATTAATTTAAAAAGGTTGAACATAACTTACAATGATTAATAATAGCGTAGCGTTACACGGATAGAATTTCGACTTACATACTTACAACATTCGCTAACATACCCTTATTATTAAAATTTAAAATTAAAATTAACATTATAGTATATATATATATATATATATACATACATATATATATATATATATATATATATATATATATATATATATATATATATATATATATATATATATATATATATATTATACGTTGAGAGATAGAGAAGATAAAAGATGTGTACATTCGACCGAAAATGCTGAATTTTATAGATGTGGCCAGGCATCTGCTGCCATGCGATCGCATGGATTTTTCACTTCCAAGCTCACATTGATTTGTTTTCTTGTTTGCCGACAGTTTTATTAAATAATATAATATATATATATAATTTTAAGAATTAATTATATATTATATTATATTCATGTGCATAGTTGACTTGTAATTTTTAGTCCGTTGCGTCGAGCGTTGAGACTTGACTCTGGTCCCGGTTCCGGATTTTCGAACGTCCTTTCGTACTATTTAATATCTTGTACTTTGCATTTTGCGTCTTGTACTCTTGTAATTTTGAGACGTTTCTCATCAATAATTTGAACCATTTTGATTGTACTTTGTACTTTTGAGCTTTTTGGTCGTTTGCGTCTTCAATTCGTCGAATCTGTCTTTCGTCTTCACCTTTTATTATTTAAACGAATATCACTTGTAAATAGAACAATTGCAACTAAAAGCTTGTCTTTCTTGGGGGATAATGCTATGAAATATATGTTCATTTTTATGCATTTGAAATGAAGATTTGTTTAAACTTTGATAGTGGCATTATGTCTTTTCATTTTAAATACATTTGGTTTTGATTAGTACTTTATTGGTTTTCTTTAAGTATTGTAAACGCTTGGTTTTTGAATAAAATGCCACTATTGCTTTTGAAGCATTGCATATAGCTTGCATTGATCAGACTTTGACCTCCGGTAATACAGCACGTCAATGCCACATTTTGACGGGGTATTACAGGTGTGGGTGCCAAAATTGGGTGGTCACCGTACGGTGCTACTCGATGAGGCACACAAATCAAAGTATTCTATTCATCCCGGTGCTACAAAGATGTATCCTGACTTGAAGAAAGAGTATTGGTGGCCCGGTATGAAGCGTGATGTGGTTAAGTATGTCGAGCAACGTGTTATATGCTTGCAAGTTAAGGCCGAGCATCAAAATCCTTATGGTATGGTGAAAAAAATTAGAGATCCCGAAGTGGAAGTGGGAACATCTTACCATGGATTTTATCACTAAGTTGCCAAAAACGACGAGAACCCAATATGATACAATTTGGGTAATCGTTGATTGGTTGACGAAAAGTGCCTTGTTTCTTCCTATACGCGAGGTGATTTCATCGGAGATGTTGGCAAGGTTGTTCATTAAAGAGGTGATTTAGAGACACGGGGTACCGGTGTCTATAGTTTTGAATCGAGATACACGCTTTACTTTTCGATTTTGGGGTAAGTTTCATACCGAAATGGGTACTCAAGTGAAATTAAGCATCGCTTTTCATCCTCAAACGGAGGTTCAAAGTGAAAGGACCATCCAAACCTTGGAGGATATGCTTCGGGCGTGTGTAATTGACTTTGTTGAAAGTTGGGATGAGCATTTGCCATTGGTGGATTTCTCGTACAACAATAGCTACCATGCTAGTATTGGAATTCCACCATATGAAATGCTTTATGAGCGACGATGCCGAACCTCGATTTGTTAGGGGGAGCCGGGTCAAAAGGAATTTGGTGGTACTGAGGTGGTTCTTGAGACGAACCAAAAGATCGATGTGATTCGTGCTCGCCTCAAAGCGGCACAAGATCGATAAAAGTCGTATGCGGATAAATGTAGGTGACCGATTGAATTTAATGAAGGTGATATGTTGATGCTTAGGGTATCACCATGGAAGGGTGTAATTAGGTTCCGAAAGCGGGAAAAACTTGCTCCTCGGTTTATTGGACCTTTTCAAGTGTTGGCACGTGTTGGTGAAGTTGCTTATCATTTGGAGTTACCCGAAGAGCTTGCAGGGATCCATAACACATTCCATGTTTCCTATCTTTGCAAATGTCTTACAGATGACTCGATGTAGGTACCGTTGAACGAGATTACTCTAAATAATAAACTAGAGTATGTGGAAGAGCTGATTCCTATTCTTGATGAGAAGGTTAACAAAATTCAGAATAAAAGAATATGGACTTATAAGGTGCAATGGCGTCACCGAAGGGGGTCCGATTGTACTTGGGAATCCGAGGAATTTGTAATGGAGCATTTACCTTTGTTACATGCTGCGTGGATCGCGGGAACGCGATCGGGTCCAAGTGGGGGAGAGTTGTAACACCCCAAAATTCATGTTCAGAGGGAGCCGCGCCGCGGAGGCTTTGGCCACATCGCGGGTTTGCACTACACCTGATGATAAACTTGTTTGAAAGATTCTGATGACGAAAAACACTTAAAACCGCGCCACGGGAAAATGGGGCCGCGTTACGGCTAATATCGTGAACTGATGGTTTTGTTTTTGGCAAATACTGGTACCAGATTACACTGAATACCGTGGCGCGAGCTTGGGGGAGCCGCGACGCTGCTGTACGTGCATCAGGATGCCCTTTTGTTTTAAAACGGGCTTTAAGTGGGGGCAATTTGGTCTTTTCATATATGAATGGCTATATAGCTAATGGATCAGTTTTAGATCCACTTCAATTTCATTTCCAACTCACTCAAACACTCTCAAACACTCTAGTGAGAGAAACCCATTTTCTTGAGAGAGAAAGATTGATTTGGAGAAGAAGGAGGTTGAATCTCACTAAAGTGCAAGCGTAAACCTTGTTCATCTCGTTTCTAGCTATTTTGTGATACTAGTGGTAAGTCGTAACTTCGATTTTCTTTCAATTTGGTGTTAGGGTTTGAGATTGCATGTTCTTGATAAAACCCATCTAGCTCACAAATGGGTATTTGAAGCTAGTTGCGGGTGTTGTTGACCCTTGATGATGGGTTTTGGTTTTGGGTTGGAAAATATTTTGGTCATGTGTAAACTTGCAATTTGGGCATAATCACAAGTATTAGTGATTTTGTTTGTAAATGGAGCCCAAATGGGTGTCTTTGGAAGTTGATTTTGGGTGCAAACCCTATTTAGGTCAAAATAAGTCATTTGGTTGATTTGGGTCATGAAGTGCTCCTAGCACTTGACCATAAGATGTATTGGGCTGAGTTCGGGACCAAATCACTAGCTTTTAGTGATTTGGGGTATTTGGGTCTTGGTTAACCTAGTTGGTGTTTTGGGTGCAATTTTGGTCAAATTAGCACTTGTGGGTTTTTGGGTCAAGCTATTAGTGTTTATAGCTTGATGTTATATTTGTGATAGGTGACTTGCTCTTGGATCAAGCTTAAAGTCCTATAGAGGTTTTGACTCATCAATTTGCTAAAGGTGAGTGGAGTATTTATATGTGTATGTATATAAATTGTTTGCTTGCGGGTTAGTGGCGAGTACTATCCGATTGTGAAGGATTTTACTCTTCATTGGCCACTTGGGGTATTGTGGTGAGTGATGTCTCTAATATAAGACCTGCTCTTCGTTAGCCACATTGTGTTTGGGGAAAGTGGTGAGTGCGATTACTTTAAAGTCCACTCTTCGTTGACCACTTGTGAAGATGTGGGAAGTGTTACCAATTGAGACCACACTTTTCGTTGACCACATTCAAGTGTACATGGTTAGCACGATTGTAAATGGTTAACCAGTTTTGCGTTGTAAGTTGTATTTTGGGTAGTGTAGCGTGTTATATTCTTGTTTATGCAATTAACATGCTAGCTTGTACTTGGTTGTGTATATTTGCATTAGTGATGCTATCTTGTATGCGGTTTGTGTAAGTTAGTGATTTATGTATGTATGCATATAAGTATTGCACTCACTAAGTGTTGTAGCTTACTCCTTCATTGTTTACATTTTTATAAATTGTGGCACATCGAAGGATAAGGGTAAGGATTTGGCATAGCTTGCTTGTGGCGGATTTTAAGATGGCTCTTTTGGTAATGGTCCTGACAGTCATGCTCATTAATGTGTGTTTTGGATTAAACAATGGTTGAAATTTATAGGTGTTGTGTACCCGATGATGTAAACTCTTAACTTGATGTACGGTTTAAACTTGTAGTAGCTTTTGAACAAGTAATGTAATCGAATTGTGGTTGTGATGGTTATTATCAATGTTTTTTTTTAAAAAAGTGTGTCAAATTTTTACAAGTTGATTGTTAAATTGGTTTGGAAACGTTTCAGTGAGGTCTTCGTTTTCTTTGTTTTTGGTCTTCTTTGCATCCAACTATCTCCCATTAAAAGGAGAATGTAAACAAAACCCAAATGTCGTGAACCCAAATACTTCAACCAAGAACGTCGAACCACCATTTATACCTCCAATCAAACATGGGACACGCAAACTCAACATCGCTTAAAGAGCAGAATTTCGATACAAGGTCTTCAACACTACTTGTTGAAATCAATATCAATAACCCTTAAACTCTCTAGTCGATGTTTTCTTTCATAAGTTCATAAGAAGACCAGTTAAAGCTATGCAAAGCTTCAACTTTCCGATCGTAATCACCTTGGTACACATATCAGTAGGATTCTCCGTACCAGGAACTTTAGCAACAACTAAAATACCATCATTTATGAATTCGCAAATAAAATAATACCTCAATTTTATATGTTTCGTACGATCATGAAACACCATGTTCTTCCCTAAGTGAATCGCACTTTGATTATCATAGTACAAGACACATTCTTGTTGAACTTTTCCTAACTCCACCATGAAATTCTTCAACAATATAAGTTCTTTGTTTGCTTTGGTGACGGCCATATATTCGGAATGTGTTTTTGACAACGCGACACTCTTTTGAAGTCTAGATATCCAACTAACCGCAGTCTTTCCAAGGGTGAAAACATAACCCGTAGTTCTTTTTCCCAAATCGTCACAACCACCCAAATCTGCATCCACGTAACCTCTCAAAATGGAATCACTTTTAGTGTATTGTAACCCAAATTTATAATTACCTTTCAAGTAGTACAAACGCCACGTTACTCCTTCCTAATGTTCCTTACCCGGATTTGACATAAATCGTCTCACAATTCCCACCACATGAGCTATGTTTGGTCTTGTGCACACCATTGCATACATAACATTACTCACCGGTGATGCATAAAGAACTTGAGTCATTTCCTCTTTGTCTTTATCCATTGTAGTTGATTGACTCTTTGTTAACTTCAAAGTACCGCCTAAATGCATGGATCTTGCCTTTGAATCTTCCATGTTAAACCGCTCTAACACTTTCTCGATATACTTCGTTTGAGACAAAGTTAAAGTACCTTCAACCCAATTCCGTATAATACTCATCCTGAGTATCTTTTTTGCGGTGCCTAACACTTTCATCTCGAACTCATGAGACAATTGTCTCTTCAACTTGTTGATCTCCAACATGTACGATCCTGCAATCAACATGGCATCAACATAAAGTAACAATATAATATAGGAGGACTTTAATTTCTCCAAGTAACTACAATGATCCAAATTGCTTCTCATGAAGTCGCTCCTAGCCATAAATCATCGAACTTTAAGTACCCTTTCGTGGTGCTTGTTTCATTCCATACAAACCTTTCTTCAATTTGCAAACTCACTTCTCTTTACTAACTACCTCGAAGCCCATAGGTTGCACGATATAAATATCTTCATCAAGATCCCCAATCGCGGACTTTACATCTAATTGTTCTAAATGTAAGTCATCGGCGATTACAATACTCAAAACCAAGCGAATAGTAGTCATCTTCACAACCGGGGAGAAAATTCCATTGTAATTGACCCCCTCTCTTTGTTGAAAATCTTTAACTACCGATTGAGCCTTGTACCGCTTTTTCCCATTCAACTCTTCTTTGACCCAATAGACCTATTTGTTGTGCAATGCCTTTTTTTTAGAGGTGATTTCACTGGTGACTGAAATGTCTTCTTATTGATTAAAAACGTTCCATATTAATTGATTTAGTTGCGAGGTTTTGACCTCTATATGAGACGTTTTTCAAATACTGCATTCATTTTTAAAACAAACCATAACCTTTATTTCATAAATAAAGGTTTAAAAAGCTTTACGTAGATTATCAAATAATGATAATCTAAAATATCTTGTTTACACACGACCATTACATAATGGTTTACAATACAAATATGTTACATCGAAATCAGTTTCTTGAATGCAGTTTTTACACAATATCATACAAACATGGACTCCAAATCTTGTCCTTATTTTAGTATGCAACAGCAGAAGCTCTTAGTATTCACCTGAGAATAAACATGCTTTAAACGTCAACAAAAAGGTTGGTGAGTTATAGGTTTAACCTATATATATCAAATCGTAACAATAGACCACAAGATTTCATATTTCAATACACATTCCATACATAGAGATAAAAATCATTCATATGGTGAACACCTGGTAACCGACATTAACAAGATGCATATATAAGAATATCCCCATCATTCCGGGACACCCTTCGGATATGATATAAATTTCGAAGTACTAAAGCATCCGGTACTTTGGATGGGGTTTGTTAGGCCCAATAGATCTATCTTTAGAATTCGCGTCAATTAGGGTGTCTGTTCCCTAATCCTTAGATTACCAGACTTAATAAAAAGGGGCATGTTCGATTTTGATAATTCAACCATAGAATGTAGTTTCACGTACTTGTGTCTATTTTGTAAATCATTTATAAAACCTGCATGTATTCTCATCCCAAAAATATTAGATTTTAAAAGTGGGACTATAACTCACTTTCACAGATTTTTTACTTCATCGGGAAGGAAGACTTGGCCACTGGTTGATTCACGAACCTATAACAATATATACATATATATCAAAGTATGTTCAAAATATATTTACAACACTTTTAATATATTTTGATGTTTTAAGTTTATTAAGTCAGCTGTCCTCGTTAGTAACCTACAACTAGTTGTCCACAGTTAGATGTACAGAAATAAATCGATAAATATTATCTTGAATTAATCCACAACCCAGTGTATACGTATCTCAGTATTGATCACAACTCAAACTATATATATTTTGGAATCAACCTCAACCCTGTATAGCTAACTCCAACATTCACATATAGAGTGTCTATGGTTGTTCCGAAATATATATAGATGTGTCGACATGATAGTTCGAAACATTGTATACGTGTCTATGGTATCTCAAGATTACATAATATACAATACAAGTTGATTAAGTTATGGTTGGAATAGATCTGTTACCAATTTTCACGTAGCTAAAATGAGGAAAATTATCCAATCTTGTTTTACCCATAACTTCTTCATTTTAAATCCGTTTTGAGTGAATCAAATTGCTATGGTTTCATATTGAACTCTATTTTATGAATCTAAACAGAAACAGTATAGGTTTATAGTCAGAAAAATAAGTTACAAGTCATTTTTGTAAAGGTAGTCATTTCAGTCAAAAGAACGACGTCTAGATGACCATTTTAGAAAACATACTTCCACTTTGAGTTTAACCATAATTTTTGGATATAGTTTCATGTTCATAATAAAAATAATTTTCCTAGAATAAAAACTTTTAAATCAAAGTTTATCATAGTTTTTAATTAACTAACCCAAAACAGCTCGCGGTGTTACTACGACGGTGTAAATCCGGTTTTACGGTGTTTTTCGTGTTTCCAGGTTTTAAATCATTAAGTTAGCATATCATATAGATATATAACATGTGTTTAGTTTATTTTAAAAGTCAAGTTAAAAGGATCAACTTTTATTTGCGAACAAGTTTAGAATTAACTAAACTATGTTCTAGTGATTACAAGTTTAAACCTTCGAATAAGATAGCTTTATATGTATGAATCGAATGATGTTATGAACATCATTACTACCTCAAGTTCCTTGGATAAACCTACTGGAAATGAGAAAAATAGATCTAGCTTCAAAGGATCCTTGGATGGCTTGAAAGTTCTTGAAGCAGAATCATGACACGAAAACAATTTCAAGTAAGATTTCCACTCGAAATAAGATTGTTATAGTTATAGAAATTGAATTAAAGTTTGATTATGATTATTACCTTGTATTAGAAAGATAACCTACTGTAAGTAACAAAGGTTTCTTGATCTTGGATGATTACTTGGAATGGATTTACAAAACTTGGAAGTAAACTTGCAATCTTGGAAGTATTCTTGATTTTATGAAACTAGAACTTTAGGAATTTATGAAGAACACTTAGAACTTGAAGATAGAACTTGAGAGAGATCAATTAGATGAAGAAAATTGAAGAATGAAAGTGTTTGTAGGTGTTTTTGGTCGTTGGTGTATGGATTATATATAAAGGATATGTAATTTTGTTTTCATGTAAATAAGTCATGAATGATTACTCATATTTTTGTAATTTTATGAGATATTTCATGCTAGTTGCCAAATGATGGTTCCCACATGTGTTAAGTGACTCACATGGGCTACTAAGAGCTGATAATTGGAGTGTATATACCAATAGTACATACATCTAAAAGCTGTGTATTGTACGAGTACGAATACGGGTGCATACGAGTAGAATTGTTGATGAAACTGAACGAGGATGTAATTGTAAGCATTTTTGTTAAGTAGAAGTATTTTGATAAGTGTCTTGAAGTCTTTCAAAAGTGTATGAATACATATTAAAACACTACATGTATATACATTTTAACTGAGTCGTTAAGTCATCTTTAGTCGTTACATGTAAATGTTGTTTTGAAACCTTTAGGTTAACGATCTTGTTGAATGTTGTTAACCCATTGTTTATTATAACAAATGATATGTTAAATTGTTATATTATCATGATATTATGATATATAATATATCTTAGTATGATATATATACAGTTAAATGTCGTTACAACGATAATCGTTACATATATGTCTCGTTTCGAAATCATTAAGTTAGTAGTCTTATTTTTACATATGTATTTCATTGTTAATACACTTAATAATATATTTACTTATCATTTAACATAATTAACCAAGTGTATCAATATCTTAATATGATTCATATGTACCTAGTAAGACGTTGTTATAACGATAATCGTTATATATATCGTTTTCGAGTTTCTTAAATTAATAGTCTCATTTTTAAGTATATAACTCATTGTTAAAATACCTAATGAGATACATACTTATAATAAAATCATGTTGACTATATATATAACCATATATATGTCATCGTATAGTTTTTACAAGTTTTAACGTTCGTGAATCACCGGTCAACTTGGGTGGTCAATTGTCTATATGAAACCTATTTCAATTAATCAAGTCTTAACAAGTTTGATTGCTTAACATGTTGGAAACACTTAATCATGTAAATAACAATTTCATTTAATATATATATAAACATGAAAAAGTTCGGGTCACTACAGTACCTACCCGTTAAATAAATTTCGTCCCGAAATTTTAAGCAGTTGGGGGTGTTGACGTATCTTCTGGAAATAAATGCGGGTATTTCTTCTTCATTTGATCTTCACGCTCTCAGGTGAACTCGGGTCCTCTACGAGCATTCCATCGAACCTTAACAATCGGTATCTTGTTTTGTTTAAGTCTCTTAATGTGACGACCCGGAAATTTCCGACTAAATTTAAACTTTATCTTTATATTATTCTGACACGATAAGCAATGTTTGTTAAGTTAAATCTCAAGGATTTTAAACTATGTTTATACATTCATTTAAACCTCGACCAAATTCCAATGATTCATGAACTATTAAATGAACATATATGAATATGTATGTATATGTGTATATGTTATAAATTGAAAATGTCAACAAAGTATTTAAAAGTATAATGCTTTATATGAATGTATTTGTTTCAATATGATTAGCGACGAAATTAAAATATATATATATATTAAATGATTGAATTATCAGAAACATTGAATTATGATTACAAGTCTCTGTTGAGAGGTCCACTATGATTTGAGAAATCTATTCCTCTTAACGATATTCGGAATAATTTGTAAAGCTATTTATAAATAAAAATAAAAAGTGTCATTTACGAAAGTTAGACAAAAGCTATTGGAGAATTGGTTTCCATAATATTCTATTAATCTATTTTCAAACGTAAAAAAACGTTTTCAGTTTAAAAAGAACTTTATTATTAAAACGTATATAACTTTTATAAATATCTAGAATCACTTTTGACAACTCATTACTTAACCAGTATAATAAATATAACGATATTTATATTTTATTTCATTAAATATATATATAACGATTTAAATTAATATTATATATATTTATACACGTATTATACATACATAGTTTTTATATTTTTACTATACTTTAACTTTACCTTTACTTTACTTTTACTTTACTTTAACTTTAATAATTCACTTTAATAATTCACTTTAATAATTCATACTTTAATAATTCACTTTAATAATTCATACTTTAATAATTCACTTTAATAATTCACTTTAATAATTCAAAAATCTATTATAAATAGAATTCAATAGGTTTCATTATTTTATAGAAACTTGAAAATATATTTCTCTAAACTCTCTCAATCGATTTACATATATATATATATATATATATATATATATATATATATATATATATATATATATATATATATATATATATATATATATATATATATATATATATATATATATATATATATATATATATATATATATATATATTGCTCTATATTATTTCAAGATATTATTAGTATACATAAAATATTACGACGGAGTGATGTCCGAGTGATTTCAAAATAGTTTTTTGAATGAGTCGAAGCTAAGGAAATTATGGGTTATAGCTATAGAGGTGATGGGTATGGTTCATGGGTATGCTCGTGAGGTCAATCTAGTGTTTATCATCTCCGTTACGTCTACGTACTTTCCTGCAATATTGAATCTCAATATTGATACGTGAGCACTCATAACTTAACTTTTATATATCAATAGTGTATCCCTGACTAGTGCTCGAGTATATAGGATTATGCATGCTTGTACATTCGATATTGTCCTTAGATAGGTTTGTTGAATCCTGAATTAGATACATATGCTACTGAGATATGGTATATGATATGCATGTCATTGGAAAGCTAGCGAAAAATTAAGAACTTTTCATTTAGATATCGAATGGTTTCGATGAACGGATTTGAAGTTAAAGTCAACTAAATTTTAGTATTATTGTTAAAATGATTATTATTACTATCGTCATTATTATTTTAATAGAAATATCATTGTTATTATAAAATATCATTATTACTATTATGTTAGTATTATCATTTTATCATAATAACATTTTTAGTAAATATAAATATTGTTATTTTTTTATAGAATAATAATAATTATTATTACAAAATAATACAACTTTTACTTATTATTATTATGATCAATATTATTTTATCAAATAAATAGGGGATACAAAGATATTTTTCACCACGCGTAATATAATTACATTAATAATACTTACCACTATAGTTTTACGATATTAAGTGAACTTTATAAATTTTACTACTTAAGATATATAAAAGTATATTTTATCATATATAAACGTTAATATAAATTTTTATTAATAAATGACTTTTATTATTATAAAATCTAATAAATATATTTAAATATATAAAACGACTATAGCTAAGTTATATAATAAACACGTATAAATTTTAGAAGTCATTTTGGGTCAAGTTGACTTTTGTTGACTTTTGCATATTAGTCTCGAGCATTAGGATTGTGGTACACTATGACTTGACCAAAAATTGTTAGACAAATATTGACCAACATATAAATATATATAATTAATATAGGTTCGTGAATCCGAGGCCAACCTTGCACTTGTTAAATGACGTTATATGTATTTTTACTACGAAATACAGTATGGTGAGTTTCATTACACCCTTTTTATATATATTTTTGGGCTGAGAATACATGCGCTGTTTTATAAATGTTTTACGAAATAGGCACAAGTACTAAAACTAATTCTATGTGGGTTTAAACCAGAAATATACCCTTAGCTTGGTAACATTAAACTACTTGTCTATGTACGGTAGGCGCAAATCCTAAAGATAGATCTATTGGGCCTGACAAACCCCATCCTGACTATGAGATGCTTTAGTACTTCGAGGTTATTTTAAACACACCTGATCTGGTGTACTTCAGAGGGTAAAACATGAACGTTAAGGCTTGTTACCGGGTGCCTACAACTTATAGAATACTTTTATACACTTGCGAGTGTACATATATTTATAAACGGAAATCTTGTGGTCTATTAATATATTGGAATGATTATTATGATAAACCTATGAACTCACCAACCTTTTGGTTGACACTTTAAAGCATGTTTATTCTCAGGTATTAAAGAAATCTTCCGCTGTGCATTAGCTCAATTTAAGGATATTACATGGAGTCATTCATGGCATATTTTGAAAGACGTTGCATTCGAGTCATTGAGTTCATCAAGATTATTATTATGTCAATTATAGTTGGATGTATTATGAAATGGTGTGCATTCCATCAACTTTCTTTGTAAAGAAAGTTTGTCTTTTAAAAACGAATGCAATGTTTGTAAAATGTATCATATAGAGGTCAAAATACCTCGCGATGTAATCAACTATTGTGAATCGTTTATAATGTATATGAACGGGTCCTTTCAGTTGGTATCAGAGCGGTGGTCTTAGCGAACCAGGTCTGCATTAGTGTGTCTGACTGATAGTCGTTAGGATGCATTAATGAGCCTGGACTTCGACCGTGTCTGCATGTCAAAAGTTTTGCTTATCATTTATGTCGGAAATTGCCTGCTTATCATTCTTAGTCTAGACACGTCTTACTGCATTGATTGCATGAATAGTGTATAGACAAAATTCATATCTTAGCATATCTGCTAATCCATATCTTAGCGTATCTGTTACTGTAAACTTTGCCTGACATATCCCGTAATTTCCTCCGTAATCTACGAAATCTTTTGTGCTATATATATAGATATTATATGTAATTAGAATACCACCCGATAGCTTCATATCGAAAAATTCTTTATTCAATCGAACGAAATGGAATTCGTCATTAGTTCAAGTCCCTCGAATTCCGATATGGAATCCCACTCAAGCTCCGAAAGCAGTGTGACCGGAATGGATCAACAAATTAGCCATCATCTATTATGAATGAATTGGGGATAGGTTCGTAGCCTCCTCAATAATTTGAGACAAGAAGAAGGTGATCCCTTCCATCCACCACATTGCCCTCTTGGCGATGAACCTGAAGCACTTACCAGCGAACCGGTCCGAAACACCATTTTCTCTCTCATTTTCAGAGTATCTCGTCACGATTATATACTACATCAAATTCTAAATTTTATTTATCCGCTCGTCCGAACCGACAATCACCCCGATGTAATAGAAGAAGTCAACGAGCTTCGCGCTCGAGTAGTGGCTTTAGAGAATATGGTGCAAGGGTTACAAACACCAACAAATAACGAAGTATTAATTCATAATTTCAATTTTATTGAATAAATACTCCGTAAAAGTTATGTAATTTCTAAAGTCTTTAGGGATTATTCAGTTCTAGTTTCAACCGTAAATCAAATGAGTTTAATTTAATATTAACTCATTAAATCTATATTACATCTGAAGAAAATATGCACATATATATTTTCATAAAGACTACAATAAAATTCTGTTGTACAAAATATTAATTGTGAAATTTTTTTTTTAACGGGTAGGTAATACCCGAGAGATATATAAATTCACAATTAATATATTACATTTTTCGAATCTGATTAAGCAAATCATCAACTATACTCCCAAAATCTCACAACAATATATATTCTTGTATAGAAATCAAAACAACCATTCTCACCCAAATTTGATTACGCATTCTGATTTTGACAAATCAAAATCCAAGTCATGATTTAACAGAAGACATCACTCTTAGATTCCTACATCTTTCAAAGCTATACTTTGACTTCAAAACCGTGTTAGAACATTATATGTATATTAACGATTACAAACTGTGTTCAAACTCTCCGAAGTTTTCGAAGACACTTCAAACAATGAACAATCGAGATGATGATCCAACCACATATTACCCACATTTATGTACCTAAAAAGCTCTCGAAGCCAAAGTCATAGTTCGACGCGTATCCGTGTCAGACCCTTTGGCATTTATTAGCTAAAATGACTTTTCAATTCCTTTTCAAAGTAGACAGTTTTATCACAGCTCCAGCAAGTCAACTTCGAATTTTCAGTCGGACTAGTCTTATTATAATCTCGATAGATACGTTGCCCTTTCATCATCGTTACTGGGGACCTTTCATATCTCGCCACCTTAGTAATAAACTTACCAACAACTTCAATTATCTTTGACTTTTCGAAAAATCATTATATTTATTGAAATCACATCATTTACTCATTCGCATCTTGTAACGAGAATTGTCATACGAATCATCGAAAAATAGTAACCAATATTTTGAAATCTCGCAGCATGTCTACGCCAACAGTTATATGTGTACGTAAAACGTCTATCTCCTGGACTTACATACTTTGAATGTGAAGTTCTAAAAAATATTCTGAACTGCAAACTAGTTCTTGAAATGCTGACGAAGCATCAAAAACTGTAAACGATCTTAACAGTAAAAAGTTTGATGACAAAGAATAGTAAGGTGGTAAAGCTGAGAAAAAGAGAAGGTTTGGAACTGGAAAACGGATTGAACCGACTATGAAGGAGGCTGTGGACAAATCACAAAGACTAAATCTGCCTTCAAAGAATCCAAATGATTCAGTGCCTGTTAAAGTCATTAACGAATACCTTACTCTTTATTCTAAACCTTTACAGACAAATCTTCATCATCATCCATCAATATTAGAAATTCTAAGATATTATCATATCTTTCATTATAAATATCCGCGATATTTCTGAAGATATTTTCACAACTAATCTTATCTGAAGTCATTTATCTCTTTGCGCTATCAGTGTTACATCATATAAGAAACTATTAGTTTCTATATTCTATAAACTTTCTAGTTTAAATTATGAATGTTTTGAAGTAGTGTTGGGAACTGAAGCATGAGTTAGTATAATATAATGACACTTGATCAACGTGATTATATTATAGTAAGTCATGCTGAGTTTCTAATGGGACATGACGATTCACAGACCATGCCGTCATCATGTTCCATGTTACACGACTCTTGTATTCTATTTAATCTCTAAAAATATCAAGAATATATTTTCTTGATGATTCGGTCTTTTCAGGGTATTCTGGTAAATTAACAAATCAAGATCGTGCCATTACCATTTCCTTCTTAGAACATTAACTATGTTCATTCTGAAATTCATATCTGCGAATACTGGACCATTACAAACGTTGCTTAATCGCAAGAAGAAGAAACGAAAGGACAAAACTCCAAGATAGAAATTGGAGTATAAATCGCAGCAAATAGAAGGGAGCATTAACTTGGATGTCAATGATTATAGAAGACAAAAGCAGGGGCTTTGAAATATAAGGGAAGATAAAAAAAACCAACAACCACCCAAAAATTATAAACCGTATATATCGATGCATATAGCAATATAAAGACATGGAAGAACTAAAAACACTATAAAACCGAGAGTATAGTAGTAATAAATAGATTCTTCCGGAGGCAGATGAAAAAGAAGAACGACAGATATGAAAGTGAGGAGTATATCGAGAATCAGTACTGGATGAAGCATATTGACAAATACTTTAAAATATGAGTTGAGGGAGAAAGAATAGAAGGTGTGAGTTGTAAGGAAACGAAGGAGGTGGATTTATAGTGAAATACCCGACAGAGAAATCAAGATGGATTATCGTATTAATTCGAAGAGAATCATAATCTCCTTAATCACCGAAGCATCAAATCCAACATAGATTATAAAGATTTTCTTTAAATTCGGAGATCAATTGTGATGACGTCAAAAGATATGACGAATCACTATAATCTTATTTCCTTCATTTACGATAACTTCCCTCATACGCTTTGAGTAATCGAATTATTTTATCCATACTTCTTAGACATGATAAAACTTCATAATCATCATAATAACATTCTCATTGTTAGCCATAACGACCTCTATCAAATTTCGGGGACGAAATTTCTTTAACGGGTAGGTACTGTGACGACCCGGAAATTTCCGACTAAATTTAAACTTTATCTTTATATTATTCTGACACGATAAGCAATGTTTGTTAAGTTAAATCTCAAGCATTTTAAACTATGTTTATACATTCATTTAAACCTCGACCAAATTCCAATGATTCATGAACTATTAAATGAACATATATGAATATGTATGTATATGTGTATATGTTATAAATTGAAAATGTCAACAAAGTATTTAAAAGTATAATGCTTTATATAAATGTATTTGTTTCAATATGATTATCGACGAAATTAAAATATATATATATATATATATATATATATATATATATATATATATATATATATATATATATATATTAAATGATTGAATTATCAGAAACATTGAATTATGATTACAAGTCTCTGTTGAGAGGTCCACTATGATTTGAGAAATCTATTCCTCTTAACGATATTCGGAATAATTTGTAAAGCTATTTATAAATAAAAATAAAAAGTGTCATTTACGAAAGTTAGACAAAAGCTATTGGAGAATTGGTTTCCATAATATTCTATTAATCTATTTTCAAACGTACAAAAACGTTTTCAGTTTAAAAAGAACTTTATTATTAAAACGTATATAACTTTTATAAATATCTAGAATCACTTTTGGCAACTCATTACTTAACCAGTATAATAAATATAACGATATTTATATTTTATTTTATTAAATATATATATAACGATTTAAATTAATATTATATATATTTATAGACGTATTATACATACATAGTTTTTATATTTTTACTATACTTTAACTTTACCTTTACTTTACTTTTACTTTACTTTAACTTTAATAATTCACTTTAATAATTCATACTTTAATAATTTACTTTAATAATTCATACTTTAATAATTCACTTTAATAATTCATACTTTAATAATTCACTTTAATAATTCATACTTTAATAATTCATACTTTAATAATTCACTTTAATAATTCAAAAATCTATTATAAATAGAATTCAATAGGTTTCATTATTTTATAGAAACTTGAAAATATATTTCACTAAACTCTCTCAATCGATTTACATATATATATATATATATTTGCTCTATATTATTTCAAGATATTATTAGTATACATAAAATATTACGACGGAGTGATGTCCGAGTGATTTCAAAATAGTTTTTTGAATGAGTCGAAGCTAAGGAAATTATGGGTTATAGCTATAGAGGTGATGGGTATGGTTCATGGGTATGCTCGTGAGGTCAATCTAGTGTTTATCATCTCCGTTGCGTCTACGTACTTTCCTGCAATATTGAATCTCAATATTGATACGTGAGCACTCATAACTTAACTTTTATATATCAATAGTGTATCCCTGACTAGTGCTCGAGTATATAGGATTATGCATGCTTGTACATTCGATATTGTCCTTAGATAGGTTTGTTGAATCCTGAATTAGATACATATGCTACTGAGATATGGTATATGATATGCATGTCATTGGAAAGCTAGCGAAAAATTAAGAACTTTTCATTTAGATATCGAATGGTTTCGATGAACGAATTTGAAGTTAAAGTCAACTGAATTTTAGTATTATTGTTAAAATGATTATTATTACTATCGTCATTATTATTTTAATAGAAATATCATTGTTATTATAAAATATCATTATTACTATTATGTTAGTATTATCATTTTATCATAATAACATTTTTAGTAAATATAAATATTGTTATTTTTTTTATAGAATAATAATAATTATTATTACAAAATAATACAACTTTTACTGATTATTATTATGATCAATATTATTTTATCAAATAAATAGGGGATACAAAGATATTTTTCACCACGCGTAATATAATTACATTAATAATACTTACCACTATAGTTTTACGATATTAAGTGAACTTTATAAATTTTACTACTTAAGATATATAAAAGTATATTTTATCATATATAAACGTTAATATAAATTTTTATTAATAAATGACTTTTATTATTATAAAATCTAATAAATATATTTAAATATATAAAACGACTATAGCTAAGTTATATAATAAACACGTATAAATTTTAGAAGTCATTTTGGGTCAAGTTGACTTTTGTTGACTTTTGCATATTAGTCTCGAGCATTAGGATTGTGGTACACTACGACTTGACCAAAAATTGTTAGACAAATATTGACCAACATATAAATATATATAATTAATATAGGTTCGTGAATCCGAGGCCAACCTTGCACTTGTTAAATGACGTTATATGTATTTTTACTACGAAATACAGTATGGTGAGTTTCATTACACCCTTTTTATATATATTTTTGGGCTGAGAATACATGCGCTGTTTTATAAATGTTTTACGAAATAGGCACAAGTACTAAAACTAATTCTATGTGGGTTTAAACCAGAAATATACCCTTAGCTTGGTAACATTAAACTACTTGTCTATGTACGGTAGGCGCGAATCCTAAAGATAGATCTATTGGGCCTGACAAACCCCATCCTGACTATGGGATGCTTTAGTACTTCGAGGTTATTTTAAACACACCTGATCTGGTGTACTTCAGAGGGTAAAACATGAACGTTAAGGCTTGTTACCGGGTGCCTACAACTTATAGAATACTTTTATACACTTGCGAGTGTACATATATTTATAAACGGAAATCTTGTGGTCTATTAATATATTGAAATGATTATTATGATAAACCTATGAACTCAACAACCTTTTGGTTGACACTTTAAAGCATGTTTATTCTCAGGTATTAAAGAAATCTTCCGCTGTGCATTAGCTCAATTTAAGGATATTACTTGGAGTCATTCATGGCATATTTTGAAAGACGTTGCATTCGAGTCATTGAGTTCATCAAGATTATTATTATGTCAATTATAGTTGGATGTATTATGAAATGGTGTGCATTCCATCAACTTTCGTTGTAAAGAAAGTTTGTCTTTTAAAAACGAATGCAATGTTTGTAAAATGTATCATATAGAGGTCAAAATACCTCGCGATGTAATCAACTATTGTGAATCGTTTATAATGTATATGAACGGGTCCTTTCACTTAACCTCACGATCCATTATTTCGACGGGTTCTTCAATGAATTGAAGTTTTTCATTGATTTGGATTTCGTCCAACGGAATAGTGAGATCTTCTTTAGCAAAACATTTCTTCAAATTTGAGACATGGAAAGTGTTATGTACAGTCGCGAGTTGTTGAGGTAGCTCCAGTTGGTAAGCTACTGGTCCGACACGATCTATAATCTTGAATGGTCTAATGTACCTTGGATTTAGTTTCCCCCGTTTACCAAATCGAACAACGTCTATCCAAGGTGAAACCTTAAGCATGACCATTTCTCCAATTTCAAACTCTATATCTTTTCTTTTACTGTCCGCGTAGCTCTTTTGTCGACTCTGGGCGGTTTTCAATCTTTGTTGAATTTGGATGATTTTCTCGGTAGTTTCTTGTATTATCTCCGGACCCGTAATCTGTCTATCCCACACTTCACTCCAACAAATCGGAGACCTGCACTTTCTACCATAAAGTGCTTCAAACGGCTCCATCTCAATGCTTGAATGGTAGCTATTGTTGTAGGAAAATTCTGCTAACGGTAGATGTCGATCCCAACTGTTTCCGAAATCAATAACACAAGCTCGTAGCATGTCTTCAAGCGTTTGTATCGTCCTTTCACTCTGCCCATCAGTTTGTGGATGATAGGCAGTACTCATGTCTAGACGAGTTCCCAATGCTTGCTGTAGTGTCTGCCAGAATCTTGAAATAAATTTGCCATCCCTATCAGAGATATTAGAGATTGGTATTCCATGTCTGGAGACGACTTCCTTCAAATACAGTCATGCTAACTTCTCCATCTTGTCATCTTCTCTTATTGGCAGGAAGTGTGCTGACTTGGTGAGACGATCAACTATTACCCAAATAGTATCATAACCACTTGCAGTCCTTGGCAATTTAGTAATGAAATCCATGGTAATGTTTTCCCATTTCCATTCCGGGATTTCAGGTTGTTGTAGTAGACCTGATGGTTTCTGATGTTCAGCTTAGACCTTAGAACACGTCAAACATTCTCCTACATATTTAGCAATATCGGCTTTCATACCTGGCCACCAAAAATGTTTCTTAAGATCCTTGTACATCTTCCCCGTTCCAAGATGTATTGAGTATCTGGTTTTATGAGTTTCTCTAAGTACCATTTCTCTCATATCTCCAAATTTTGGTACCCAAATTCTTTCAGCCCTATACTGGGTTCCGTATTCCAGAGTATTAAGATGCTTCTCCGATTCTTTGGGTATTTCATCCTTTAAATTTCCCTCTTTTAAAACTCCTTGTTGCGCCTCATTTATTTGAGTAGTAAGGTTAGTGTGAATCATTATATTCATAGATTTTACTCGAATGGGTTCTCTGTCCTTTCTGCTCAAGGCGTTGGCTACCACATTTGCCTTCCCCGGGTGGTAACGAATCTCAAAGTCATAATCATTCAACAATTCAATCCACCTACACTGCCTCATATTCAGTTGTTTCTGATTAAATATGTGTTGAAGACTTTTGTGGTCGGTATATATAATACTTTTGACCCCATATAAGTAGTGCCTCCAAGTCTTTAATGCAAAAACAACCGCGCCTAATTTCAAATCATGCGTCGTATAATTTTGCTCGTGAATCTTCAATTGTCTAGACGCATAAGCAATCACCTTCGTCCGTTGCATTAATACACAACCGAGACCTTGCTTTGATGCGTCACAATAAATCACAAAATCATCATTTCCTTCAGGCAATGACAATATAGGTGCCGTAGTTAGCTTTTTCTTCAATAATTGAAACGCCTTCTCTTGTTCATCCTTCCATTCAAATTTCTTCCCTTTATGCGTTAATGCAGTCAAGGGTTTTGCTATTTTGGAGAAATCTTGGATGAATCTTCTGTAGTAACCAGCCAATCCTAAAAATTGAAGTATATGCTTCGGAGTTTTTGGGGTTTCCCACTTTTCAACGGTTTCGATCTTTGCCGGGTCCACCTGGATACCTTCTTTGTTCACTATGTGACCGAGGAATTGAACTTCTTCCAACCAAAATGCACACTTTGAAAACTTAGCGTACCGTTTTTCTTTCCTCAATACTTCTAGCACTTTTCTCAAATGTTCTTCGTGCTCTTGATCATTCTTTGAGTAAATAAGTATGTCATCGATGAAAACAATGACAAACTTGTCTAGATATGGCCCACACACTCGGTTCATAAGGTCCATGAACACAGCTGGTGCGTTAGTCAATCCAAACGGCATAACCATAAACTCGTAATGACCATAACGCGTCCTAAAAGCAGTTTTTGGAATATCATCCTCCTTTACTCGCATTTGATGATATCCAGAACGTAAATCGATCTTCGAATAAACCGACGAGCCTTGTAGTTGATCAAATAAGTCGTCAATTCTCGGCAGTGGATAACGGTTTTTGATGGTAAGTTTGTTCAACTCTCTGTAGTCAATACACAACCTAAATGTACCATCTTTCTTCTTGACAAACAAAACAGGAGCTCCCCATGGTGATGTGCTTGGTCGAATGAAACCACGTTCTAATAGTTCTTGCAGTTGGCTTTGCAGTTCTTTCATCTCGCTGGGTGTGAGTCTATAAGGAGCACGAGCTATTGGTGCAGCTCCTGGTACAAGATCTATTTGAAATTCAACAGATCGATGTGGAGGTAGTCCCGGTAATTCTTTCGGAAATACATCGGGAAATTCTTTTGCGACGGGAACATCATTGATGCTCTTTTCTTCAGTTTGTACTTTCTCGACGTGTGCTAGAACAGCATAGCAACCTTTTCTTATTAGTTTTTGTGCCTTAAAATTACTAATAAGATGTAGCTTCATGTTGCCCTTTTCTCCGTACACCATTAAGGGTTCTCCTTCTTCTCGTACAATGCGAATTGCATTTTTATAACATACGATCTCTGCTTTCACCTTCTTCAGCCAGTCCATGCCAACTATTACATCAAAACTCCCTAACTCTACTGGTATCAAATCAATCTTAAATACTTCGCTACCCAGTTTAATTTCTCGATTCCGGCATATATTATCTGCTGAAATTAATTTACCGTTTGCTAATTCAAGTAAAAATTTACTATCCAATGGCATCAATGGACAACTTAATTTAGCACAAAAATCTCTACTCATATAGCTTCTATCCGCACCCGAATCAAATAAAACGTAAGCAGATTTATTGTTAATAAGAAACGTACCTGTAACAAGCTCCGGGTCTTCCTGTGCCTCTGTCGCATTAATATTGAAAACTCTTCCACGACCTTGTCCATTCGTGTTCTCCTGGTTCGGGCAATTTCTAATAATGTGGCCCGGTTTTTCACATTTATAACAAACTACATTGGCATAACTTGCTCCGACACTACTTGCTCCGCCATTACTCGTTCCGACACCATTTGTTCCTTTCGTTCTGTTAACCCCTGGTCCGTAGACCTCACACTTCGCCGCACTATGACCATTTCTTTTACACTTGTTGCAAAATTTGGTGCAGAACCCCGAGTGATACTTTTCACACCTTTGGCATAGCTGCTTCTGATTGTTGTTGTTGTTGCGGTTGTTATTGTTGTTGGGATGATTGTTGTAGTTGCTGTTGTTGTTGTTGTTATTGTTGTTGTTGTTGTTGTTGTTGTTGGGCTGTTTGTTGTAGTTGCGATTGTTGAGATAATTGTTGCAATTATTATTGTAATTGTTGTTGTTGTTGTATTGGTGATTCTTATCACCGTTTTCCTCCCACTTTCTTTTGACTTACTTTACATTGGCCTCTTCAGCCGTCTGTTCTTTAATTCTTTCCTCAATCTGGTTCACTAGTTTGTGAGACATTCTACATGCCTGTTGTATGGAGGCGGGCTCGTGTGAACTTATATCTTCTTGGATTCTTTCCGGTAATCCTTTCACAAACGCGTCGATCTTCTCTTCCTCATCTTCGAACGCTCCTGGACACAATAGGCACAATTCTGTGAATCGTCTTTTGTACGTGGTAATATCAAATCCTTGGGTTCGTAAGCCTCTAAGTTCTGTCTTGAGCTTATTGACCTCGATTCTGGGACGGTACTTCTTGTTCATCAAGTGCTTGAATGCTGACCACGGTAGTGCGTACGCATCATCTTGTCCCACTTGCTCTAGATAGGTATTCCACCATGTTAACGCAGAACCTATGAAGGTATGCGTAGCGTACTTCACTTTGTCCTCTTCAGTACACTTACTTATGGCAAACACCGATTCGACCTTCTCGGTCCACCATTTCAATCCGATCGGTCCTTCGATTCCATCAAATTCCAAAGGTTTGCAGGCAGTGAATTCTTTGTAGGTGCATCCTACACGATTTCCTGTACTGCTAGATCCAAGGTTATTGTTGGTATGTAGCGCAGCCTGTACTGCGGCTATGTTTGAAGCTAGAAAAGTACGGAATTCCTCTTCATTCATATTCACGGTGTGTCGAGTAGTCAGTGCCATTTCCTTCAAAATAGTCAAATGGAACAAGTTAATCATACAGAATATTAAGAGTAGTTAATAGTATTTCGTAGCATAATATGAACTCATTTATAAAAGTTTTTTCTTCATATTAGCGTTTTATAAGTTTAAATTCGGGTAGTACCTACCCGTTAAGTTCATACTTAGTAGCTAATATACAATTCAACTACTACAATTCTATATGAAAAACTGATTATAATAATATTTCGCGTTCAAACTTTTATACAATATTTTACAAACTTACAATACCGCTTATTTTACATAAAGCATGAAATATAGCACACAATAACTTTGATACAAGATAGTTGTGAAGATAATTCTAGCTAGTACACAAGTCGTTCAACAAAGGCAATAAAGACACGTAATTCATACGTTCAGAAACAAGTCATGCATTCTGGTTTTACTAGGACTACTTCCCATCCTTGGTCTTGTGGAACATAATCGTTATGGCAGTTGATAAGACAGCGTGTTGTAACGTCATCAAAGGGACGAGGGTTACGTAATGACCAACAGTCTCGTAATAACCTAAAAACCTCATTTCTTACCCCAATTACCGACTCCGTCACTTGTGGGAACGTTTTGTTTAATAGTTGTAGCCCGATGTTCTTTTTCTCACTTGTGGGAACGTTTTGTTTAATAGTTGTACCCCTAATACGAGCTGTCGTTTTCCACAACGGTTTAGAAAAACCTGGTGGTTTAGAGGTTCCCGGGTCATTGTTACAACTTAAGGGCTTCGGGGGTTGACGATACATATAAAGTTCATCGGGGTTGGAATTAGATTTCTCTATTTTTATGCCCTTTCCCTTATTATTTTCTTTTGCCTTTTTAAATTCAGTTGGGGTAATTTCTATAACATCATCGGAATTCTCGTCGGAATCCGATTCATCGGAGAATTGGTAATCCTCCCAATATTTTGCTTCCTTGGCGGAAACACCATTGACCATAATTAACCTTGGTCGGTTGGTTGAGGATTTTCTTTTACTTAACCGTTTTATTATTTCCCCCACCGGTTCTATTTCCTCCTCCGGTTCCTCCTCTTCCGGTTCTGATTCTTCTTCCGGTTCTGATTCTTCTTCCGGTTCCTCTTCGGGAACTTGTGAATCAGTCCAATATATATTCGACTCTTCGTTATTATTAGGTGAGTCAATGAGATTTGTGCTAGAGGTAGACATCTATCACACAATATTAAATATGTTAAGAGATTAATATATCACATAATATATACATGTTAATAATATATAGTTTCCAACAAAAATGTTAAGCAATAATTTTTAAAGAAAACACGGTCGAAGTCCAGACTCACTAATGCATCCTAACAAACTCGATAAGACACACAAATGCAAATTTTCTGGTTCTCTAAGACCAACGCTCGGATACCAACTGAAATGTCCCGTTCTTATTGATTAAAAACGTTCCATATTAATTGATTTCGTTGCGAGGTTTTGACCTCTATATGAGACGTTTTTCAAAGACTGCATTCATTTTTAAAACAAACCATAACCTTTATTTCATAAATAAAGGTTTAAAAAGTTTTACGTAGATTATCAAATAATGATAATCTAAAATATCTAGTTTACACACGACCATTACATAATGGTTTACAACACAAATATGTTACATCGAAATCAGTTTCTTGAATGCAGTTTTTACACAATATCATACAAACATGGACTCCAAATCTTGTCCTTATTTTAGTGTGCAACAGCGGAAGCTCTTAGTATTCACCTGAGAATAAACATGCTTTAAACGTCAACAAAAATGTTGGTGAGTTATAGGTTTAACCTATATATATCAAATCGTAACAATAGACCACAAGATTTCATATTTCAATACACATTCCATACATAGAGATAAAAATCATTCATATGGTGAACACCTGGTAACCGACATTAACAAGATGCATATATAAGAATATCCCCATCATTCCGGGACACCCTTCGGATATGATATAAATTTCGAAGTACTAAAGCATCCGGTACTTTGGATGGGGTTTGTTAGGCCCAATAGATCTATCTTTAGGATTCGCGTCAATTAGGGTGTCTGTTCCCTAATTCTTAGATAACCAAACTTAATAAAAAGGGGCATATTCGATTTCGATAATTCAACCATAGAATGTAGTTTCTCGCACTTGTGTCTATTTTGTAAATCATTTATAAAACCTGCATGTACTCTCATCCCAAAAATATTAGATTTTAAAAGTGGGACTATAACTCACTTTCACAGATTTTTTACTTCGTTGGGAAGTAAGACTTGGCCACTGGTTGATTCACGAACCTATAACAATATATACATATATATCAAAGTATGTTCAAAATATATTTACAACACTTTTAATATATTTTGATGTTTTAAGTTTATTAAGTCAGCTGTCCTCATTAGTAACCTACAACTAGTTGTCCACAGTTAGATGTACAGAAATAAATCGATAAATATTATCTTGAATCAATCCACGACCCAGTGTATACGTATCTCAGTATTGATCACAACTCAAACTATATATATTTTGGAATCAACCTCAACCCTGTATAGCTAACTCCAACATTCACATATAGAGTGTCTATGGTTGTTCCGAAATATATATAGATGTGTCGACATGATAGGTCGAAACATTGTATACGTGTCTATGGTATCTCAAGATTACATAATATACAATACAAGTTGATTAAGTTATGGTTGGAATAGATTTGTTACCAATTTTCACGTAGCTAAAATGAGAAAAATTATCCAATCTTGTTTTACCCATAACTTCTTCATTTTAAATCCGTTTTGAGTGAATCAAATTGCTATGGTTTCATATTGAACTCTATTTTATGAATCTAAAGAGAAAAAGTATAGGTTTATAGTCGGAAAAATAAGTTACAAGTCGTTTTTGTAAAGGTAGTCATTTCAGTCAAAAGAACGACGTCTAGATGACCATTTTAGAAAACATACTTCCACTTTGAGTTTAACCATAATTTTTGGATATAGTTTCATGGTCATAATAAAAATCATTTTCCCAGAATGACAACTTTTAAATCAAAGTTTATCATAGTTTTTAATTAACTAACCCAAAACAGCCCGCGGTGTTACTACGACGGTGTAAATCCGATTTTACGGTGTTTTTCGTGTTTCCATGTTTTAAATCATTAAGTTAGCATATCATATAGATATATAACATGTGTTTAGTTGATTTTAAAAGTCAATTTAGAAGGATTAACTTTTATTTGCGAACAAGTTTAGAATTAACTAAACTATGTTCTAGTGATTACAAGTTTAAACCTTCGAATAAGATAGCTTTATATGTATGAATTGAATGATGTTATGAACATCATTACTACCTCAAGTTCCTTGGATAAACCTACTGGAAATGAAAAAAATAGATCTAGCTTCAAAGGATCCTTGGATGGCTTGAAAGTTCTTGAAGCAGAATCATGACACGAAAACAATTTCAAGTAAGATTTCCACTCGAAATAAGATTGTTATAGTTATAGAAATTGAATTAAAGTTTGAATATGATTATTACCTTGTATTAGAAAGATAACCTACTGTAAGTAACAAAGGTTTCTTGATCTTGGATGATTACTTGGAATGAATTTAGAAAACTTGGAAGTAAACTTGCAATCTTGGAAGTATTCTTGATTTTATGAAACTAGAACTTTTGAAATTTATGAAGAACACTTAGAACTTGAAGATAGAACTTGAGAGAGATCAATTAGATGAAGAAAATTGAAGAATGAAAGTGTTTGTAGGTGTTTTTGGTCGTTGGTGTATGGATTAGATATAAAGGATATGTAATTTTGTTTTCATGTAAATAAGTCATGAATGATTACTCATATTTTTGTAATTTTATGAGATATTTCATGCTAGTTGCCAAATGATGGTTCTCACATGTGTTAGGTGACTCACATGGGCTGCTAGGAGCTGATCATTGGAGTGTATATACCAATAGTACATACATCTAAAAGCTGTGTATTGTACGAGTACGAATACGGGTGCATACGAGTAGAATTGTTGATGAAACTGAACGAGGATGTAATTGTAAGCATTTTTGTTAAGTAGAAGTATTTTGATAAGTGTCTTGAAGTCTTTCAAAAGTGTATGAATACATATTAAAACACTACATGTATATACATTTTAACTGAGTCGTTAAGTCATCGTTAGTCGTTACATGTAAATGTTGTTTTGAAACCTTTAGGTTAACGATCTTGTTGAATGTTGTTAACTCATTGTTTATTATAACAAATGAGATGTTAAATTGTTATATTATCATGATATTATGATATATAATATATCTTAGTATGATATATATACAGTTAAATGTCGTTACAACGATAATCGTTACATATATCTCTCGTTTCGAAATCATTAAGTTAGTAGTCTTATTTTTACATATGTATTTTATTGTTAATACACTTAATAATATATTTACTTATCATTTAACTTAATTAACCAAGTGTATCAATATCTTAATATGATTCATATGTACCTAGTAAGACGTTGTTATAACGATAATCGTTATATATATCGTTTTCGAGTTTCTTAAATTAATAGTCTTATTTTTATGTATATAACTCATTGTTAAAATACCTAATGAGATACATACTTATAATAAAATCATGTTAACTATATATATAACCATATATATGTCATCGTATAGTTTTTACAAGTTTTAACGTTCGTGAATCACCGGTCAACTTGGGTGGTCAATTGTCTATATGAAACCTATTTCAATTAATCAAGTCTTAACAAGTTTGATTGCTTAACATGTTGGAAACACTTAATCATGTAAATAACAATTTCATTTAATATATATATATATAAACATGGAAAAGTTCGGGTCATTACAGTGACCTTCTCCCGTTCTTTATAAGTGTCCACATCTCTTCTTTCATAGCAAGCTCCCACTGTACGCATTCTTTAGATTGTCTTGCTTCTGAATAACTCTCAAGTTCACCATTTTCGGTATAGAGCAACAGGTTTGCCGATGGAAAAAAACCTCACCTTAGGTTTGGGTGTTCTCTCTCCGAACATCTCCATCGTTTTTATCCTCACCGCCAATCGCCAATTCAGTAGTTTTCGAACTCCCATTATTGGCAACGTTTCTCGCGAACGACATCCTAACCGCCCCTAAAGCTTGGCGATCTCGGAGATCACAATCTTCTTGTTTAACATCACTAGGCTTCTCCCCAATAGTGGTAAGTGCAGTTTTTCTGATACAAATATCTTCTATTTGTATCTTCCAAAACCCATAAACCTTTCCATCGAACCGATTAATCCTAAACTTTCCTTCGTTCACCATCGTGCCCTAATCAAACCTTGTGCTCTAGATGCCAGGTTCAATCCTCACCAATCTCACTTTGGGGCTTTGCCTTTAAAAAAAAAATGGACCCAACAACGATCACCAATCAAGAGATTGTGATTCCACAAACAACAAAGGAACAGTAATGATGCAAGAAAAGTAAACGACACAAGATATTACGTGGTTATATGCAATTGGTGTAATTGCTTTAGCCCACGGACGACTAGAGAAATTATTTATTGAAATTTCGTTCTTAGGGTTACAGATTACAAAGGTCCTATTTATAGTGCAAATCAAAATAAGGAAACTAGGTAAACCGACCAGTTCAGCACGGTAGGGCTTCGTGAACGCGACTCCTACGCTCGTGATCGCGAGACCTTCTTCCTCAGACATAAACCGTACAAATATAGCCACTGCTCGGTTCAAGATTTCTGGTTTCACCCTTTTTGCGACCGCGAAGGTTACACTCTCGATCGCGAGGTCTTTTTTTTTCTTGTTTTTCGTCTTCTTTGCATCCAACAGTTTAGGAGGTTGTAACCACTTAAATACATTTTAGTTGGTTTTCAAAAGTAATTATTGTGTTGCAATATTAGGTTAAATTATAACTGAATTTGGTTCTTTTGTTCAACACATGCATCCACTAATTGGCGACATTTACAAATGCGTAGATTATTTAGAAGAGATCGGGTTCTACCTTTGTGAAGATTGTTACAATATTTCTCGAAATCTTCCTGAAAATTTAATCAACATATTAAATCAGAGCATGAGTTTGTGGTTATGGAACTTTCTTGAAAACCAAACCAATGTAGAAAGTGATGATGTATCTGATGATACATCTGCTGATCATCTTTGAGAATTTGAGGTGTTTGCTTAGATTTTGTTTTAAAAATTAGGCTGATTGATAGGTGTAAGAAGTGATGATACAAGGTTAATGGTAAAAAGATTATGTTAGTTTGCAATGCAAAAGAATATTTTTACGGGTTAAGGTAAAAGAGTTGTAATCCTTTGAATCCAATAATTTGCTTGAAATCCGACGGACCAATCAAAGTGCGACATGTGGCGCGACAATCACATGTGATTGAAAAGCAAAAAAAATTCTAAATTTTTTTTTTTAAATTTAAAAAAAAAAAAAAATTTTCGAAATTTTTTTTTCCCAAAATTTTTTTTTAATTTTTTTTTTTTTTCAAATTTAGCATGTCAAATCCAATCACATGTGATTATCAAACCCAATCACATGTGATTGTAAAACACAATCACATGTGATTCTGCATGTCAAATCCAATCAAATGTGATTGAAAAAAAATTGAATTTTTCTTTTTCAAAAAAAATTTCATCAGTAAAAACAGACTTTAATTCAGTGATTTGATTAAGTTTGTTAGCGTATTGTGATCATATCTTCAAAATTTCAGACTTTAAATCAGCGATTTGATCAAGTTTTGAGCAAAAACTTGGTGTTTAAAGGTTTTAGCACAAATTTACTGAAATTCGTCATTTTACCAAATAAAATTTTTTTCAATCACATGTGATTGAATTTGACATGCAAAATCACATGCGATTGGGCTTTACAATCACATATAATTGGCATGCAGAATCACATGTGATTTACTGCATGTCAAATTCAATCACATGTGATTCAAAAAAAAAATTTCATTTTTTTTAAAATTTTTTTTTTTATTTTTTTTCAATAAAATGTGATTATCGCGCCACGTGTCGCACTCTGGTTGGTCCCTTGAATTTCAACTTAAGAGTTGATTTCATTTGAATATTTCTCTAAGATAAACTTTAAGTGAATTACTATCCACATTATATATTATTATTATTATTATTATTATTATTATTATTATTATTATTATTATTATTATTATTATTATTATTATTATTATTATTATTATTATTATTTTATTATTATTATTATTATTATTATTTTATTATTATTATTATTATTATTATTATTATTATTTTATTATTATTATTATTATTATTATTATTATTATTATTATTATTATTATTATTATTATTATTATTATATACTAAAACACACCCGAAATTTTGTCGTTTCAATTGTTTTGAATTTTCGTTTTTGAGTTTGCGTTTACATTACAAACGGTCCCTCAACTTTGGCTTGATTTTTACACAACGGCCCCTCAGGTTTACACTTTTTCAGGGGTAGAAAGTGTTAATATATATTTTTATTAAAATAAAAGAAACTAATTCTACCCGAATTTATAACGGACCCTATTTTCTCGCTCGGTGCGAGTTAAATTTTTCCGAGAACACTGTTCAACTAGAAAAAAAACTAACGAACCCAACGGGACTAACTATACGCGAAATGGACACTTCTCAAAAAACACTAAACACCTCGGGCTATCTTCAATACATATACATACACTTATAATAAACAACTCAAACTACCTACATCATACCGATGGTTATGTTTCCATTTTTTTACACAATCTTCCTGGCGTTAAAAATGCATATGACATTAAGTATACTAGGTACTAACGACGTGTATCCAAAAATAGCCGTAGCAAAGCGTTTTTATTTCCGTAAATACATAACGCTACGTTAACTATGATTATGTAACCGGAAAGACACCGCAGCATCGCGCGGGCCACTTTTCTATTTCTAGTTTCTTTTCTATTTCTATTTCTAGTTCTAGTTCTAGTTCTATTCTTATTCTATTCTAGTTCTATTCTATTCTAGTTCTAGTTCTAGTTCTATTCTATTCTATTCTAGTTCTATTCTAGTTCTAGTTCTAGTTCTAGTTCTATTCTATTCTAGTTCTAATTCTATTCTAGTTCTAGTTCTAGTTCTAGTTCTTTTTTTTTTTGGAACGGCAGCAAATAATATTAAAAAGCAACTAGCGAGAAGCTAGAAGCAAAAAAAGAATTACAAAGCATTCAGTGGGTTTTGTAACCACACCGTCCAGTTCACTCTACTCTTTTTAAACCTAGCATACAACCAATTAAAACTGTCAACAACAATGCTATCTAAGACATGACACTTGCGAAATTTTGAATCCTTAAAAGTAGTACTATTTTGAAGCCGCCAAATGTTCCAAAGAGTAGAGTATATAATCGCAGTAACAATCGTTTTATGATTGCCAATAATGGGAACACCGTCCACCCATGACCATAAACCATCTAACGAATTCCATGAAGGGATATCCAAATTTATCCAGCTTGCAACTTTAAGCCAAATTAACTTACTATTAACACAGTTTGCAAAAGCATGCAGATCATCTTCTAGCCCATTGTCACATACACAACAATTATCATTTTCAAACTCCATTCCTTTCGCCAACAAGTTGGACTTGGTTGGCAGACGTCGTAACCTTAAACGCCAAATAAAAACATTTATCTTAATCGGAACGAACTTATACCAAAAAGTGGGATGGGATGTTTCATGTTGATCAAATTTGTCTATCATTTGCCTTGCTTTTGAGACCGAATACAACCCGTATCTGAAACCTTCCCAGCACCATTGATCCCGGTCATTTACAAGCTGAATATGATTCATGATGCTCAAGAGCTGCTGCATTTGAGAAGACTCAACGCCACCTCTTGGCAACCTACACCACCTCTCAGCACCTTAGTTCTAGTTCTATTCTAGTTCTAGTTCTAGTTCTATTCTAGTTCTAGTTCTAGTTCTAGTTCTATTCTAGTCTAGTTCTAGTTCTATTCTATTCTAGTTCTAGTTCTAGTTCTAGTATATACTAAAAGAGCTTAGATTTGGTGTCGTTCTCATTCATTTCTTTGTCGTTCAAACACCCCTTTTCACACTTGAATTTTCACTTTGCCCCCCAACTATCTTTAGAGTCTTAAATTCTGCAGGGGTTGAAAGCTTAACTTCAGTTTTTTATTGGGAGGTGATATTTCCACCGTCCCTTTTACTACATCCAACAAACTTTGGCGTCATTTCCCAAAATACCCTTAGCCCGTTCTTTTGTTTAACGTTCTAAAATAAGTACCATTTAGCCCATTTTTATTGTTTAATTATAAATAATTTTATTTATCCTCTACATTTAAATTCTTCCGTGTGTTTTCTTTCCACCGCTACTGTAATTACTCTCTTTGAATTCTAATTGTTGTCCACTAAGAAACAAATAGTTTCTCATTCAATTGCTCAAAATTCTAATTTGTTCATTCACGCTTTCATTTTTCATTATCTTTCTTAAAATTTTCTCAATATAAGTTTACAAATCAGATCCATTTGCTACCAATCAAATACCCAAGTTTACTTCAAAAGTTCAAATAGATTTTACTCAACCCAATTACTTTTGTCAATGGTCAACCTTTGGTAAATGTAAGTGAAACCCATTTCGTTGAACCCAGATATGCTCCAGAAATTCCCAGCTTTTCGTTCAAATTAAAAGGGGTTCAACGCAATTAACTGAAGTTGAAAACAAGATACTCGTATCAAATATTGAAGATGAAAAAATGATTTATATCTTTGACAGATTATGAGTTTATTATTGGGTTGATTGAAAAAATAATCTTAAAATTATATAGGATGCTAGTTCAGGGATGAAGAAGAAATGTATATGGTGAGAATTGAAAGAAAGAAACCAGATAGGTTGTACAGGTGAGGATAACAACAATAAAAACTCACATGAAATAATTAAAAAGAAAAGTAAAATAATTCATAATAAGTGGATGTAAGAGTATTTTGGGAATAAGATATAATAATGGTGGAACAATAAAAATTGAGTGTGAAATATCAATTTCCTTTTATTTAAATCAAAAATAAAAATTCACCTTAAACTTCAACGGGCCATATCTTCCTACTCATCACGAATTAATTTTCACCGCTACTACCATTAAACTTAAAATAATTTTACGAACAAAACGAGAGTAACTACGTCCGAAACGGATACCTTTTCAAAAACGATAACCACGGTGACATTTAAACGGGTCTTAACACATGAGCCGTTTGTCACTCTATACATACACAACGCTACGTAAAATACGAACATTCAGACCGAAAGCTCCCGCCGCAACGCGCGGGCTGCTCCGGACTAATTCAAAGCCAATAGAAAAGTGAAGAAAAAAAGAGTCACTTCAAAAACGAAAAGAGAAAAGGAAAAAAAAAAAAAAAAAAACTTTAATACAAGTCTTACATTTTTACTCATGAAACACCAAGTATTTTTTTATAAGTAATCACAAATCAAAATTTAAATTAGATATTATTATCCCATATACTAAATGACATCCAAAAAAGCGTGTACGCTCATTTCCTCTCAATTTAACTTGTTAGCCAAATTAGCAAATTTTAAATCCCAATTTAAGGTAGTACAAGTCAAACCATAACTCACATTATCTTTGATGTGTTACTATTTTACGTTTGCACTCGGACCACATGCGAGATAGGCTTGGTCTTTTTTTTTTTAAACGGTTAGAAGTTACTGACGGAGGTCTGAACGCAATGTTGGAATCCGCTCATCCGATTATTTCTTTAAACGAACCATATACAGTCCTACTGCCCATCAGAAGGAAAATCCCACGACGAATCCATACGCCCATCGTGTGTGGTAAAACCGCCTTGGGTGAGGCTAAAACGTATAGACGCCTAAAATCTCTGAGGCCCATTAAATGAGCGGGTAAGCACAAGGAAATAATTTTAGAGCACATGGGAGTCGAATCTTTGACCTCTTTTATGGAAAGTTAGGTCACCACTAATGTACCAATACCTTGCGTTTAGATAGATTTCGCCGTTCTCATTATTTTATGTTTATAAATAAAAAGTTGTCGCAGTTCTCACCTTTTTAGTGGTTCTCATTTGAACATGCCCATATATATATATATATATATATATATATATATATATATATATATATATATATATATATATATATATATATATATATATATATATATATATATATATCGTTAAGCTTTTGTCCAAATGTCCAACAGCCCTTCATTTACGGTCCACATAGAAGAGAAGTTTGTCTCACAAAAAACCTATACATATACACTATTTGTTGCTATTTTTTTCCCTCACACCAAACCTATACATACAATACATACACCACGTCACCATCCCACATGGCATTAGAAAATCTGATCAGTTTGAATTCAAAATTACTTTTTAGTATAGAAAGTGGTGAGAAGGTTGCTTTTTTCAAAAATACACTCAAAGTGGACACATTTACCAACACATCTTTACTTCACACATCTGATACACAATTAACCCGCCCATTATACCATTATTTTCAAACTCGTCTTTGTCATTTTGAATTCAAATTCTCTCTCGGTTTCCAATTCAAAAAATTTTCAGGTTTAATTTTTTCACTCAACTTTAATAATCTTGATGTTTTTTGAATGATTATTTTCTAACTTATGTTTCTTTTCGTTTTAGTTTTAGATAATGGCCACATCGAAGAACATAATTCAGGTTTCAGAGATTGACGGACGGAAAGTTAATTTTACCATAAAAATTAAAGTCGCTTGGCTCCTTCAAAAGCTGGGATATGATTACGATGAAGGCAAGCCCACTTTGGAGCTAATAGTTTCGGATGAGGAGGTTTGTGTTCATTATCTTTTATTAGTAGATTTCGTAAATCTCTTTTCATTTTAGAACCTTTTTATATGTTCCTTTTTATGTTTATTTTCTCCATATTAGGGTGCTAAGATTGTAATCAACATCTGTAACTCCCTTAAAGACAAATTTGATAACCTCATTAGAGAATGGGGCTTCTTTTGTATTTATAATGCTGCTGTAGTTGATAGTCCGCTTCAATTCCGGACCAAACATATCCAACATGAGTACAAACTCATGTTTACTAAGAAAACAACTGTTGTGCCATTCCCAGCAACCGAATGGAGGGGAACTAATGGTTTTAATTTCATCCCTTTCGATGTTTTGAGATCTAGAGGCCTTAAAGTTGGAGTTTCTGCAGGTTAATAAATGTTTATTATCTCAATTTTTTTGTTTTTTTTAACATGAAAATTGATTTTGCTTTGACTTACAACACTTTATAATGTCACACAAATTTATTTTGTTTTTTGTGGTCCTTTAGATGTTATTGGACGTCTATCCTGTTATTCAGAAGTACAGGATTTTCGAAACAATGGTGAACTTAAGTCCAAGTACATCAATCTTCAGCTCATTAATTTAGAGTAATATCTAACACCTCTTTAGTTTAAACCATTTTCAGAATTAATTGTTAACACCTGTTCTTAAAATCATAACACACTTATACAGCGTTTTTGAGTCATTTTTAAATAGTGGCTTGCAATTGGATGCAACTATGTGGGTTCAATTTTGCATGGATTTCGAACATCATATGAAAGTTTTGGCTGATGATGCTTTCATAATCTTATTGATTCAGTTTGGAGTCACCAAACTGCACCAAGGTTTTTCCTTTTAAATGTTATACAACTTATATATTTATTTCGAATTAAACAATAAATATATCTTTTTCATATATGATTATCATTTTTTTAATTATAAATGTTTATGTAATCTTATTGATTGTGTATACCAAGTTCTTTTGTGTTTTAATGCTACAGAGAAACTGGCAGTTTCTACCGACTGGAAAAACACGAAAGTTTTGATAGACACCGATCATCCACAAATCGTTGAGTTCAGACAATGGTACATTATTACCAAAAACATTAACTTCAGACTATTAATGAATACTGTATATATGTTAAATTTAACATATTTCAATATATTTCAATATAAAAGACTAATCTTATTTTCTGTATTATTTTTAGTTGAACCATTTTCCCAAAAAAGATGACAAATTTATGAGATACGCAATGATTTTCCTAATAAATTAAAATATATGATGATATGCATAATAATCTGTCTCAGAAAGGCACTAATTAGCAGCATCCTAGCTAGGGTTTACCCAGCGTAAGCTATCCTGAAAAAAGAACATATTCCCGGCCTCACCTCAATAACCTGATCAGAAGATTACTTATGTACACACCCGGGAGGTATCACGTTAGACAAAGGATAGCCGGGACGCTACGTAAAGGTCCAGCCCTGGTAAATATGCAGGCTACCGGCACCGCCTAGCCTGATGAAAAGGTATTCAGAAGACAAGAGCTATATTAACACACACAAAGGCCTGCTGATAAATCGGCAACAATCTTTCCCGGTCGTAACACTACCGTGAAGGAACACTTGGAATAAACGTCAGGCAAACCTTCTTTCCTGAATGAAGAGGGAGACATCCACCCGTCACGTTACAGACGGATCTACTACACTCTCGGAACTATACGTCTTCCCAGCTTAGGTGTCTGGTCCCGGGACAAGCACGTCGTCTAAGAACAAGCACGTTGTCCCGGAACAAGAACACCTTCCCGGAACAAGCACGTTGTCCCGGAACAAATGCATCGGCCCGGAACATGCACATGATCCCAGAGCAAATATACAAGCAAGCGCCCACTATGTCAGCCCAAGAATCTAGAAAAGTTTGTTAGGATCTGCTTGTTATTCCCATGAAAGGGACAGGTGCCACGTCAACCCTCGAAAATAGCAAAGTTTGTTATTACCATGAAAGGGACATGTGCCACGTCACCATTCCCTCATAACATCTATAAATACACGAGCAAAAGCATTCATTCAAACACACTGGATGCATTAATGTTACTCTGCTCATATTAATTACGGTAACATCTCTCCAACTGATAACACAATTCCGATAAAGATTTTGATCAACATCGGAATCATCCTCCACTCTAAGATATTAACTTATTATATTCCGATCGAGTAAGGTTAATCCCATCGATTGTTTTACGCCCTTGAAATCCAGATTTCAAATCGGGGTTCGCACAATTATTGGAGTTAAAACATTCAATCCACTCTTTTCCACAAATCAAGCACTCAAACCCGAAATCTATTTATCCCAAACGATTTTGGTTTGATCAAATGGCGGTATCTAAGGGTACGAAATTAATCGCTCCTCACCCCAACGATCTAGAAGATGAAGAAGCAAGCCCAAACAACACAGCTAGGACTGACGTATACATGATTCACTCATGGGTTGCTAGGAAATGACGAAAGGCAGGAGCGTTAGATGAATGGAAACACGAACCAATCATCTTTCTGTCATTATTTAATTTTAACCCTTCTTCCAACCCAGTTATCATTCGGGCACACATCTCCAATTGCCAAATTGGACGAATATACACTGACACCGGTGTAGGAGCAGAGGTCATGTTTGAACACTGCTTCTTGCAGTTATCGGAGAGCATTCGCCGGCAAAAGAAAGCCGCAACTTCACCATTAGCAGGATTCAATAGTACTACAACCTGGCTGGTAGGCTCCATCACATTAGAAGTTGTACTAGGGAAATTACCTTTTCAAAGCACTGCAGACATAGAATTCTCTATCGTCAAAATAAACTCACGGTACAACGTCATTCTCGGACGCAATGCCACGCAAAAATTCGGAGCAGTCACATCCACAGTACACGACATGCTTAAATTCCCAACCCCCGCCGGCATTGCAACAATCCGGACACAAGAGCTGGAGCCGGTTGAGTGCTTGCAGATATTTAAAGGCACGGATAACATCAAAGTGCACGATGCGGCTATGTGTCACCAAACCCTAAATACCCGGAACAGCGGATCCAGGTCGGAACAACTCTGAGCGCTAATGCAAAGGACACACGTTGCAAACTTCTAGCAGCAAACATCGATGTCTTCGCCTAGGAGCCATCCGACATGACTGAAGTTCCACGGGAAATAGCACAACACCGGATAAACGTGAACCCAAACATCATGCCTGTTGTCCAGAAGAAAAGAGCAATGGCATTAGAAAGGAGCAAATTCCTGGACGACGAGGTACAACGACTGGTCTATGCTGGAATAGTGAAGAAAGTAAAATATCAGACATGGGTAGCCAATCCCGTGATGGAAAAAAGGCGGACGACTCTTGGCGCATGTGTGTCGACTAAAAAGACATCAACAAAGCTTTCCCAAAAGACAACTACCCCTTGCCAGAAATTGAATGGAAAGTTGAATCTCTCGCGAGTTTCAGGTTTAAGAGCTTCATGGATGCATACAGAGGCTACCAACAAATACCAATGGCAGAAGTAGATGAGGAAAAAACCGCGTTCTTCACAAACAAAGGCATTTTTTGTTATACCAAAATGCCATTCGGATTAAAGAATGCCGGAGCAACGTACCAATAGGTCATAGACCAAGCATTTCAGGACCAAATTGGAAGAAACATCGAAGAGTACATTGACGACATCGTCATCAAAAGTAACTCAGAGGAACAGATGATTTTAGACATCATCGAAACATTCGATTCGCTACGCAAAATCAATATGAAACTAAATTGTAACACTCTGTTTTTGTTTCTGATTTTGCAGTAGGTCGGGACGCCGTCCAGATAGGAGGGACGCCGTCCAGCAACAAAAGGTGGGACGCCGTCCCGATAGGGGGGACGCCGTCCATCAACAAAAGGTGGGACGCCGTCCAAAGTTTGGGACACCGTCCAAACGGTCTGTTGAGCCAGCTGTTTTAATTATTTTAAAAGGGGTAAAATGGTAAAATCACTTAGATGCCGGTTTGGACCCTTCAAGGCTGGTTCCTTGGTCATTTGTGGATCATATTTCATCTTCACAAACACTCCCAACATTATTTAGAGAGAGAGGAGAAGTTCTAGAGAGAGAGAGAGGTGGATTTGGAGAAGGAGTCGGATTCTCGCAAAAGCTCGGGTTCTAAAGTTGTTCATCTCGCTCCTAGCTACGTTGTGGTGGTATTGGTAAGCTCAAACTCCGAATTTCATTTGTTAGATTTGATGTTCAAGTTAGGGTTTTGAGCTAGATTGTTGTGAAACCCTTTTAGATGATGAAGTAGGTTCATGGTGACTTCTTAATCTTGTCACTTGGCGGGTTTTGGGTTGGTTGACGTTTTAGCCTTGATTAGGGTTTGATCTTGAGTTTAATCACTAGGTTTAGTGATTATGGAAGTGTTGAAACTCTTTTGGGTGAGTTTGGCTAACTAATTTTGAAATGGGTCAAAATTAGGGTTTTGGTGTCAAAATGGGTATGACACGTGTTTAACACTTGTGTTCGGGTTTAATTGGTGTGTTAGGACCATTTTCACTCGTGTTAGTGATTATTGGATAGTTTGGGCGCGTTTCGTGCTTAGAAGTGCAAATGGGTAGAATTTGCACTAGGTGTCAATTGGGTTGGTTTGTAAGTCAACCCTAATTGTGTTGTTATGTTTGTGATAATGGAATAGGTACTTTCCATTTGGCGCGTTGCGGTTTACTTGGAAGCATTCCTCAAGACGACTAGGTGAGTGTTAATATCCTATATGCATATGTATGTGTAGGATGGGTGCGGGTCGGGAGAAGGGGTTCTCACTTGTAGAGCTCGCTTCTCGTATAGGTGGAATTATTGGACTTGTGTATAGGTCCAATTGGCACGGTTGTGCATTTTGGTTGACCACGTTGGCGAGGTGCACGCTTTATGTGTAAATTATCACATAGGCGTGTGATGTGGACTTATATAACCCCAATGACGAAGGGTTAATATAGTGAGTGGAATAATTATATGCGTAGGTATATAATGTATCTATTTGTTGTAGCGTGAAATGTGTAGTGTTGAGGTGTTAAGACACCACGTTTCACGTGAAGAGTGTAGCATCGAGGTGTTAAGATGCCACTCGGGGTGAAGCATCGAGGTGTTAAGATGCCACCTAGGGGTGTAGTGTCGAGGTGTTAAGACACCACTCCGTAAAATAATGAGTAAAGCATCGAGGTGTTAAGATGCCACTCGGGGTGAAGTGACGAGGTGTTAAGGTGCCACCCTAGGGGTTAGTGATACGAGGTGTTAAGTACCCTAACGGATGTTATGAACATCGATGACTTGTTTCGCGAAGTCATTCCCTTGCGAAGATTTGGTTAACCATGGTTATTGTGTTGTAAGCGTAAGCAAAGTATATATATATATATATATATATATATATATATATATATATATATATATATATATGTATATATATATATATGTATATATATATATATATATATATATATATATATTGTATACATATAATGTTGTATTGTCGTGATGTAGCTAACTCTCCGGGTGTAGCTTGTTGGCATTGTTCACATCGTTGTTGGTGAACTTATATTTTGTTGATGTATCTTTAGCTCGTTGCTTAGTGATCTTACGGTATGCTTAGACTAGCTTGCCTTTATGCTTGGATGCTCCGGTATACGGTATTTGATTTTGTGAGGCGTGTCCATTTTATGCATATATATGTATGTAGTATATTATCATTCACTAAGCGTTAGCTTACCCTCTCGTTGTTTACATTTTTATAGATTGTACGGATGTGGTGTCTCGGGTAAGCGCGGAGACTAGTGGACTTGCGTAGTTGCTTTAGAAGACTTGCTTTTGGATTTGATTAGGATTGGGTAGCGTGTCCCCAATCCCATGCTCGGTCTATGTTTTTGTATAAACTAATGGGTCGAAATAGTCACTTGTGGTATTTTGGGTCGATGTGGGCCCGGTGTCGTAAAACTCGGTTTTTATTGTGGAAAACTCCTAGTTTAAACTATTGTAATCTATTGTGAAAGTGTTTTGGTTTAAAAGTGTCGGGAAGCGGGTTTTCGCCCGCGTGTGTTCGGAAAACTGATCAGAATGTTTTAGTACATCTGGACGCCGTCCCAGATGGCTGGACGCCGTCCCAGTCTTAAGTTCTGGACGCCGTCCATGCTTTTGGACGCCGTCCAGATCAACTGTTCTAGAATTTTTTTTTTTTTTGTGTGGCACATTTTCGGAAGGTTAACGGGTTGGGTTGTTACAAGTGGTATCAGAGCATGGTCTAAGGGATTTAGGTGACTTGAGATAGGTGCCTAGACTTAGACTTTTGTGTGTGCTTATTTGTTGCGGGACTTGTAGGATTACGGGTCGAAATGAGTTTAGTTAGTGCCTTGATTGTAGGTTGACTAACGTTTATATTAGTAATGCAGATATTATTAATATGCTATTGTGTTGTGATATTGATTCTTGCGTTGTGTTTTGTTTGTGGTTGTGTTTGTTTATATCATCGAGCTAGGCGGTCGTACTAACGAGTCGATGCGGCGTGTGTGCGTAATAAGGACTTGCAAACCTTATTACGGGTGCAAATTGTGTCTAACGAGTGATGTACGACGAGTGTTTAGGAAGATGGGACGGTGTTGTGCGTGCGGTTTTATACGTTCGTGGACTAATCGTTTTGCATTCTTTAGAATGACGACGCGAAACGAGATCGAGGCGAATGACGCGGAGTTTAACGCTAGAGTTGCGGCCGCCGTTGCGGAGCAAATGAGTGCGTTTCGAGAAGAAATGGATAGGAAGTATTCCGAACTTCAAAGTAGTGGTGAAATGGAGCGTTGTCTTAAGATCTTCATGAGGACTAAACCCCCGATGTATGACGGAAAACCGGATCCTTTGGTAAGCACAACTTGGATTTCGGATGTTGAAGGGTGTTTTCGTACTATTGATTGCCCTCCCGAGAAAAATACGAGACTCGCTATGAGTTTGTTGCGGGGTAGGGCGAGGGATTGGTTGGATGGTAAGATTGATCTCGTCGGTGGCGAAACGTTTATGGCCTTATCGTGGGACGAGTTTAAGGAGGAATTCTTCGAGGAGTTCCGGACTTCGGCCGACTTGTGGGAATTGCGTAATGAGTTGCGAAATTTGCAACAGGGTTATATGGATTTGAATACTCTCAAGACGACCTTTATGGCGAAGGCTCGTTTTTTCCAGGAGTATTTGGGGAATGATCATTTGTTGATGCAAGATTTCTATCGAACCTTGAATAATGACTTGAAGAGTAAGATTAGCAGAGTTCAGGCGAGACCGTTTGCGGAGTTATTCGCCGCGGCTAGAGATTTCGAGTCGTATTCGCGATCGAAGGTTGGTGAACCTTCAAGTGAGAGAAGGGTTGTTTCTTATGGTGCTCCAAGTAAGAGGACTAAGGGTCCGAGCGTGAGCACGGGTGGTACACGGACGGGTATATCGGATTCTAGTGCGTCTAGGTGTTACAATTGTGCCGTGAAGGGTCACAAGTCTTGGAAATGTCCGTTGCCAAAGGGTGATGGCACGGTATGCTTCAATTGCCAAGAAGAAGGACATCGTAAGTCAGAATGTCCCGAGTTAGCGGGGACGGGGGCGACAAGGAGACGTTAAGGTACGTTTCGTTTTAATAAATGTCCTTTGATAATTTATTATGTGCCGTTTAAGTTGGTGTATGTTAAATGCATCGTGTTGTGCTTGATATTGTTGTTATGGGTGTCGTTCCTAATGGAAGTACCCTATGGTGACGTTTTGATTGTTGGGCGAAGGGCGTAAGACTTTGGTACAACCAAGCATTCCTTAGTATTGGGAATGTTTCTACCAAGCCATGTGGATGGGCTTAGGTGTTCGGATGTTAGAGCGTGTTCGCCCTCGTGTTAAAGTTGATGAACTGTGAGGTTCGTCGGGTGGTTGGAACCCTTGAGATCGAGTGTTTTGGACCTCGATGTATGTTGGTAATGGAGTCTACATGACGCGACATTAGGTGCCTCTCTTATACCTACTAGCGTGGTGTTCGACTCCGATAGTGATGCGGTTACGTTGTACTTAGGGTACCGGAGAAACCCTTAGGTACATGAGTGACTGGGTTGAAATCTGACAAACTAAAGCAATTGGATGATTGTGAGAGTATAGTTTGTGCATTTTGTGGTACACTTTTCATTCGAAGTGTTTAAGGATTGTTTGAAATCCTTTGTATGCTCATGGTTGGAGCAACATGTAGTGATGGGTCGTGTGAACCCAATTGTTGGTAAAGTCTACCTTTGGTAGCATTGTACGAGTTGTGGATATTGGAACGTAGTTCCAAGTGGGGGAGTTACACTCTCGCACGAGGAAGTTTTAGTGTGAGATTTCGGATGATGCTTTTGGTAGATCCGGAAATTTGGTCGAGACACAGTTTGGGTCGATTTGTGGTAGAGTACAATTTTGGTTAACTTGTACTTATGATATTGGATTTGTAAATTATCACTGAGGTGGTATGTTGGTGAATCTCGTTGAGAGATAATGGACGTGTTTGGCGAGCAAGGTAAAATCCCTCGGTTAAGGGATGTGTGGGAGTCAGGTTCTCTTTTGGAGAATTATTATTTGGTACCTATGTTCGATATATGTGGTTCTTGCTCGATTATGGATGGTTAGTGGTATCCGCTAGGGTTCACTATAGTGTAATAGAGCGCGATGTTGCACTACTCGTTATTTGAGGCCGAAAGTGCGTATGTGATTGATGAAGCATGACCTTCGGGGTCCGCTGACTTCATCGTGGTATTGATGAATGATGAAGCATGACTTTCGGAGTCCGCTGACTTCATCATGGGAGTATGCGATTGGTGAAGCATGATCTTCAGGTCCGCTGACTTCATCATGAGCGAGGTGATATATCAGTGAAGCATGACTTTCGGGTCCGCTAACTTCATCCGGTGTTGAGATTGGTGAAGCATGGCCTTCAGGGTCCGCTGACTTCATCAGGAGAGTAGTGTTACGTCGGCATGGCATAACATTATCGGGAAATGCGAGTACCGGTGGGAAATGAGAGTACCATTCTTGATTTGTGTTGTGGGAACTATCGGTTGTTTTATATGCCGATGGTGGGGTCGTGAGGACCGTGTGGTGTGATTTGTGATGCGATAGCCGTGTTTCGCTCACATGTTGTCACGGGTATGACAATAGCCGATTTTGTACACCTTAGGATTAGCATTGCCATAGTCGTTTTGGGCACTTTTGGTTTTAGCCGTTGTTTATGATGTTAGGATAGTGGCGTATTGGTTGTATTGCGCACTACAAAGGATGTTTAGTGGTAAGTGTAATCCGTAAGGATTCATGTGGTCCGGTCTTCATCGTTTCGGATTGTTGACTTTAGGATTGAGACTTGGTTGCTTCTAGCATTGTACCTGTAATGGTACGCTGAAGGGTTGATATCTCGGTCCGAGATTGGTTGAGTTTTCCCGATGATAGGGAGTGAGCATGGTTTTAGTGCTCGGATAGTGGGTTTGATAAATCGCGGGAGACGATTCTAGTTGTTAAAGGTGATTCCTTGGGAAGAGTTGACTAGGAAAGTCGGATTGGGACTTATGTTGAGGACCGTGGAGTGTGGTCCGTTTGGTTAAGTGATGAGGATCACGAGGACGTGATCGATTCTAAGTGGGGGAGAGTTGTAACACTCTGTTTTTGTTTCTGATTTTGCAGTAGGTCGGGACGACATCCAGATAGGAGGGACGCCGTCCAGCAACAAAAGGTGGGACGCCGTCCCGATAGGGGGGACGCCGTCCAGCAACAAAAGGTGGGACGCCGTCCAAAGTTTGGGACGCCGTCCAAACGGTCTGTTGAGCCAACTGTTTTAATTATTTTAAAAGGGGTAAAATGGTAAAATCACTTAGATGCCGGTTTGGACCCTTCAAGGCTGGTTCCTTGGTCATTTGTGGATCATATTTCATCTTCACAAACACTCCCAACATTATTTAGAGAGAGAGGAGAAGTTCTAGAGAGAGAGAGGTGGATTTGGAGAAGGAGTTGGATTCTCGCAAAAGCTCGGGTTCTAAAGTTGTTCATCTCGCTCCTAGCTACGTTGTGGTGGTATTGGTAAGCTCAAACTACGAATTTCATTTGTTAGATTTGATGTTCAAGTTAGGGTTTTGAGCTAGATTATTGTGAAACCCTTTTAGATGATGAAGTAGGTTCATGGTGACTTGTTAATCTTGTCACTTGGCGGGTTTTGGGTTGGTTGACGTTTTAGCCTTGATTAGGGTTTGATCTTGAGTTTAATCACTAGGTTTAGTGATTATGGAAGTGTTGAAACTCTTTTGGGTGAGTTTGGCTAACTAATTTTGAAATGGGTTAAAATTAGGGTTTTGGTGTCAAAATGGGTATGACATGTGTTTAACACTTGTGTTCGGGTTTAATTCGCGTGTTAGGACCATTTTCACTCGTGTTAGTGATTATTGGTTAGTTTGGGCGCGTTTCGTGCTTAGAAGTGCAAATGGGTCTAATTTGCACTAGGTGTCAATTGGGTTGGTTTGTAAGTCATCCCTAATTGTGTTGTTATGTTTGTGATAATGGAATAGGTACTTTCCATTTGGCGCGTTGCGGTTTACTTGGAAGCATTCATCAAGACGACTAGGTGAGTGTTAATATCCTATATGCATATGTATGTGTAGGATGGGTGCGGGTCGGGAGAAGGGGTTCTCACTTGTAGAGCTCGCTTCTCGTATAGGTGGAATTATTGGACTTGTGTATAGGTCCAATTGGCACGATTGTGCGTTTTGGTTGACCACGTTGGCGAGATGCACACTTTGTGTGTACGTTATCACATAGGCGTGTGATGTGGACTTATATAACCCCAATGACGAAGGGTTAATATAGTGAGTGGAATAATTATATGCGTAGGTATATAATGTATCTATTTGTTGTAGCGTGAAATGTGTAGTGTCGAGGTGTTAAGACACCACGTTTCACGTGAAGAGTGTAGCATCGAGGTGTTAAGATGCCACTCGGGGTGAAGCATCGAGGTGTTAAGATGCCACCTAGGGGTGTAGTGTCGAGGTGTTAAGACACCACTCCGTAAAATAATGAGTGAAGCATCGAGGTGTTAAGATGCCACTTGGGGTGAAGTGCCGAGGTGTTAAGGTGCCACCCTAGGGGTTAGTGATACGAGGTGTTAAGTACCCTAACGGATGTTATGAACATCGATGACTTGTTTCGCGAAGTCATTCCCTTGCGAAGATTTGGTTAACCATGGTTATTGTGTTGTAAGCGTAAGCAAATTATATATATATATATATATATATATATATATATATATATATATATATATATATATATATATATATATATATATATATATATATATATATATATTGTATACATATAATGTTGTATTGTCGTGATGTAGCTAACTCTCCGGGTGTAGCTTATTGGCATTGTCCACATCGTTGTTGGTGAACTTATATTTTGTTGATGTATCTTTAGCTCTTTGCTTAGTGATCTTACGGTATGCTTAGACTAGCTTGCCTTTATGCTTGGATGCTCCGGTATACGGTATTTGATTTTGTGAGGCGTGTCCATTTTATGCATATATATGTATGTAGTATATTATCATTCACTAAGCGTTAGCTTACCCTCTCGTTGTTTACATTTTTATAGATTGCACGGATGCGGTGGCTCGGGTAAGCGCGGGGACTAGTGGACTTGCGTAGTTGCTTTAGAAGACTTGCTTTTGGATTTGATTAGGATTGGGTAGCGTGTCCCCAATCCCATGCTCGGTCTATGTTTTTGTATAAAATAATGGGTCGAAATAGTCACTTGTGGTATTTTGGGTCGATGTGGGCCCAGTGTCGTAAAACTCGATTTTTATTGTGGAAAACTCCTAGTTTAAACTATTGTAATCTATTGTGAAAGTGTTTTGGTTTAAAAGTGTCGGGAAGCGGGTTTTCGCCCGCGTGTGTTCGAAAAACTGATCAGAATATTTTAGTACATCTGGACACCGTCCCAGATGGCTGGATGCCGTCCCAGTCTTAAGTTCTAGACGCCGTCCAAGCTTTTGGACGCCGTCCAGATCAACTGTTCCAGAATTTATTTTTTTTTGTGTGGCACATTTTCGGAAGGTTAACGGGTTGGGTTGTTACATAAATCCGTCAAATTGCTCTTTCGGGATGGAAGAAGGACGATTCTTAGGGTTCACGGTTACACCGAGAGGAATCAAAGCGAACCCGAAGAAAATTCAAGCAATCGAAAACATGCAATCGCCTAGGAACAAAAAAGATGTGAAAAGCCTAAATGGGAAGCTAGCTGCACTAACGATATTCCTGTCACGGGCTGCTGACAGATCCCTCCCTTTCTTCCAAACATTAAAGGGTTGCTTGAACAAGAAATATTGCGTCTGGTCGGAGGACGCCGAGAAGGCCTTCCAGGATATGAAGGCATTCCTAAAAGAACTGCCCACACTAACGGCGCCAATACAAGGAGAAACCCTTACGGTATACCTTGCCGCTTCGTCAGAGGCAATTAGCTCGGTGCTAATTGCCGACAGGGATAAAATTCAAATGCTGGTATACTTCGTAAGCAAAGTATTAAAAAACAGGGAAGTAAACTACCCGACTATGGAAAAGTTAATCTATTCTCTAGTGCACAGCTAGGCGGTTACGACGATATTTCCAAGCACATCCGATACAGGTCCTCACGGACCAACCAATCAAACACGTCCTGACAAGGCCGGAAATTTCCGGCAGGATGGCAATATGGGCAATTGAACTCGGCGAGCATGAAATCAGCTTTCTACCAAGGAATTCAGTCAAAGGCCAAGTTATAGCCGACTTCCTGGTAGAACTCCCTTCTGATATGATCAAACAAGGTGAAACCCCCGTCATAAGAAGAGGCACAGATGAATTCTGGGAACTATATACAGAAGGGGCATCCAGCGAGGAAGGAGCCGGAATAGGTCTGCTCCTCGTATCCCCGAGCGGAGAAGAAATAACCTACGCTATCTGGCTAAAGTTTGCTGCCTCAAACAATGAGGCCGAGTACAAAACCCGGTTAGCCGAATTACGCTTGGCAAAGAGTATCGATGTACAACAGCTCACGGCTTATGTTGACTCGCAACTAGTAGCAAGCCAGCTAAACGGAAGTTTCGAAGCACAAGACGCATCGATGCAAAAATACCTAGAGCTTGCAAAGACGCTAGTTAAAATCTTTGTAGCATTTGAAGTTAAGAAAATACCCCGTAACCGTAACAAGAAAGCAGACACTTTAAGCAAGCTTGCCTCCTTGCTATACGATCACTTCACCAAAAAGGTCATGGTGGAAGTACTGGAAAGAAAGTCAACCGACGATGATACTCTCATGGAAATAATCACAACAGAAGAACATTGTTGGATGACACCTTTCATACAATACCTCGCCGACGGTACCCTCCCGGAAGATAAGCTACAAGCTCGTAGGATACATATGCGAGCGCTAATGTATCACTTCAAAGATGGCATCCTGTACAGGAAGTCATTCACAGAGCCATATTTAAGATGTGTTGGGCCACCGCAGGCCAAAGAAATCATACAAGAAATGCACGAAGGAGCCTGCTCGACACACCCCGGCTACAGAACAATAGTCAGCAGGATAAAAATAATGGGTTATTTCTGGCAATATATGTACCAGGACACATACAATTTAATCGTAAACTGCACGGCATGTCAAATGCATGCTCCCGTCAACAGATCTCCTCGGCGTAACATGGTCCCAATACATGCCGCTTGGCCATTCTGCAAATGGGGAATCAACATTGTCTGTCCATTCACAAGAGGTGTCGATAATGTCAGGTTCCTAGTCGTCGCAATTGATTACTTTACAAAGTGGATTGAAGCAAGACCGTTAAGCACGATTACAGGAAGGAAAATCTTAACCTTCGTATGGGAAGACATCGTTTGTCGTTTTGGCTTACCACGAGAAATAGTTAGCGACAATGGAACACAATTTGTACACAATCCTTTTAAATACTGGTGCATAGACATGGACACATAATATCTAATTCTGTTAGTAACAAAGAAAGTGTTCATTTATTTATCCTACGAAGTTTAGTAATAAATTCAAAAACCATGCTCACATAATATCTAATCCTGTTAGTATTCATTAAATATTATTATTAATAAATGATCTAAAGGTAATTAATTCACTTCATAGTACATTAAAGTTTTAATTCATTAAATATTAAATTTATTCATTGTTACTAATAACATAATAAAATGTTTATTAAACATAGTAGTTCCCAAAACAACTAAACCAATTTCCATTTAATGCTCAATCATTTTTTCACTCCATAGATGAGTACATTAATTGTGTATTTAAAACAAATATACTACAGCTTATTAGTAAATTTATATTTGCATTCATGAATTGAACATTGTTTTTTACTTCACTTAAAATAACTAACTTGCTCATTGTTATCGTATGTAGTGACCCGAACTTTTCCATGTTTATATATATTAATTGAGATTGATATTTACATGATTAAATGTTTCCAACATGTTAAGCAATCAAACTTGTTAAGACTTGATTAATTGAAATAGGTTTCATATAGACAATTGACTACCCAAGTTGACCGGTGATTCACGAACGTTAAAACTTGTAAAAAACTATATGATGACATATATATGGTTATATATATAGTTAACATGATATTATGATAAGTAAACATATCATTAAGTATATTAACAATGAACTACATATGTAAAAACAAGACTACTAACTTAATGATTTTGAAACGAGACATATATGTAACGATTATCGTTGTAACGACATTTAATGTATATATATCATATTAAGAGATATTCGTACATCATAATATCATGATAATATAATGATTTAAAATCTCTTTTGATATTATAAACATTGGGTTAACAACATTTAACAAGATCGTTAACCTAAAGGTTTCAAAACAACATTTACATGTAACGACTAACGATGACTTAACGACTCAGTTAAAATGTATATACATGTAGTGTTTTAATATGTATTCATACACTTTTGAAAGACTTCAAGACACTTATCAAAATACTTCTACTTAACAAAAATGCTTACAATTACATCCTCGTTCAGTTTCATCAACAATTCTACTCGTATGCACCCGTATTCGTACTCGTACAATACACAGCTTTTAGATGTATGTACCATTGGTATATACACTCCAATGATCAGCTCTTATCAGCCCATGTGAGTCACCTAACACATGTGGGAACCATCATTTGGCAACTAGCATGAAATATCTCATAAAATTACAAAAATATGAGTAATCATTCATGACTTATTTACATGAAAACAAAATTACATATCCTTTATATCTAATCCATACACCAACGACCAAAAACACCTACAAACACTTTCATTCTTCAATTTTCTTCATCTAATTGATCTCTCTCAAGTTCTATCTTCAAGTTCTAAGTGTTCTTCATAAATTCCAAAAGTTCTAGTTTCATAAAATCAAGAATACTTTCAAGTTTGCTAGCTCACTTCCAATCTTGTAAGGTGATCATCCAACCTCAAGAAATCTTTATTTCTTACAGTAGGTTATCATTCTAATATAAGGTAATAATCATATTCAAACTTTGGTTCAATTTCTATAACTATAACAATCTTATTTCAAGTGATGATCTTACTTGAACTTGTTTTCGTGTCATGATTCTGCTTCAAGAACTTCGAGCCATCCAAGGATCCATTGAAGCTAGATCCATTTTTCTCTTTTCCAGTAGGTTTATCCAAGGAACTTAAGGTAGTAATGATGTTCATAACATCATTCGATTCATACATATAAAGCTATCTTATTCGAAGGTTTAAACTTGTAATCACTAGAACATAGTTTAGTTAATTCTAAACTTGTTCGCAAAAAAAAGTTAATCCTTCTAACTTGACTTTTAAAATCAACTAAACACATGTTCTATATCTATATGATATGCTAACTTACTGATTTAAAACCTGGAATCACGAAAAACACAGTAAAACTGGATTTACGCCGTCGTAGTAACACCGCGGGCTGTTTTGGGTTAGTTAATTAAAAACTATGATAAACTTTGATTTAAAAGTTGTTATTCTGAGAAAATGATTTTTATTATGAACATGAAACTATATCCAAAAATTATGGTTAAACTCAAAGTGGAAGTATGTTTTCTAAAATGGTCATCTAGACGTCGTTCTTTCGACTGAAATGACTACCTTTACAAAAACGACTTGTAACTTATTTTTCCGACTATAAAACTATACTTTTTCTGTTTAGATTCATAAAATAGAGTTCAATATGAAACCATAGCAATTTGATTAACTCAAAACGGATTTAAAATGAAGAAGTTATGGGTAAAACAAGATTGGATAATTTTTTCTCATTTTAGCTACGTGAAAATTGGTAACAAATCTATTCCAACCATAACTTAATCAACTTGTATTGTATATTATGTAATCTTGAGATACCATAGACACGTATACAATGTTTCGACCTATCATGTCGACACATCTATATATATTTCGGAACAACCATAGACACTCTATATGTGAATGTTGGAGTTAGCTATACAGGGTTGAGGTTGATTCCAAAATATATATAGTTTGAGTTGTGATCAATACTGAGATATGTATACACTGGGTCGTGGATTGATTCAAGATAATATTTATCGATTTATTTCTGTACATCTAACTGTGGACAACTAGTTGTAGGTTACTAACGAGGACAGCTGACTTAATAAACTTAAAACATCAAAATATATTAAAAGTGTTGTAAATATATTTTGAACATACTTTGATATATATGTATATATTGTTATAGGTTCGTGAATCAACCAGTGGCCAAGTCTTACTTCCCGACGAAGTAAAAATCTGTGAAAGTGAGTTATAGTCCCACTTTTAAAATCTAATATTTTTGGGATGAGAATACATGCAGGTTTTATAAATGATTTACAAAATAGACACAAGTACGTGAAACTACATTCTATGGTTGAATTATCGAAATCGAATATGCCCCTTTTTATTAAGTCTGGTAATCTAAGAATTAGGGAACAGACACCCTAATTGACGCGAATCCTAAAGATAGATCTATTGGGCGTAACAAACCCCATCCAAAGTACCGGATGCTTTAGTACTTCGAAATTTATATCATATCCGAAGGGTGTCCCGGAATGATGGGGATATTCTTATATATGCATCTTGTTAATGTCGGTTACCAGGTGTTCACCATATGAATGATTTTTATCTCTATGTATGGGATGTGTATTGAAATATGAAATCTTGTGGTCTATTATTATGATTTGATATATATAGGTTAAACCTATAACTCACCAACATTTTTGTTGACGTTTTAAGCATGTTTATTCTCAGGTGATTATTAAGAGCTTCCGCTGTCGCATACTTAAATAAGGACGAGATTTGGAGTCCATGCTTGTATGATATTGTGTAAAAACTGCATTCAAGAAACTTATTTTGTTGTAACATATTTGTATTGTAAACCATTATGTAATGGTCGTGTGTAAACAGGATATTTTAGATTATCATTATTTGATAATCTACGTAAAGCTTTTTAAACCTTTATTGATGAAATAAAGGTTATGGTTTGTTTTAAAATGAATGCAGTCTTTGAAAAACGTCTCATATAGAGGTCAAAACCTCGCAACGAAATCAATTAATATGGAACGTTTTTAATCAATAAGAACGGGACATTTCAGTTGGTATCCGAGCGTTGGTCTTAGAGGACCAGAATTTTGCATTAGTGTGTCTTATCGAGTTTGTTAGGATGCATTAGTGAGTCTGGACTTCGACCGTGTTTACTTGAAAAATGATTGCTTAACAAATTTTGTTGGAAACTATATATTTTTAACATGTGAATATTATGTGATATATTAATCTCTTAACGCGTTTGATATTATGTGATAGATGTCTACCTCTAAAACAAGTTCCATTGACTCACCTAATAATAATGAAGAGTCAAATGTAAATTGGAATGATTCGTGGACTGATTCACAAGTTCCCGAAGAGGAACCGGAAGAAGAGTCGGAACCGGAAGAAGAATCGGAACCGGAAGAAGAATCGGAACCGGATGAAGAAATAGAACCGGTGGGGGAAATAATAAAATGGTTAAGTAAAAGAAAATCCTCAACCAACCGACCAAGGTTAATTATGGTTAATGGTGTTTCCGCCAAGGAAGCAAAATATTGGGAGGATTACCAATTCTCCGATGAATCGGATTCCGACGAGAATTCCGATGATGTTATAGAAATTACCCCAACTGAATTTAAAAAGGCAAAAGAAAATAATAAGGGAAAGGGCATAAAAATAGAGAAATCTAATTCCAACCCCGATGAACTTTATATGTATCGTCAACCCCCGAAGTCCTTAAGTTGTAACAATGACCCGGGAACCTCTAAACCACCAGGTTTTTCTAAACCAATGTGGATAACGACGGCTCGTATTAGGGGAACATCATATATCCCTAAAAACTTGGCAAAACGAACCAAAACCGAAGAAGAAGAAATGAGCGAGTCGGAATAAGATAGTTGTATTCGTGTGGTGTAATATATGTAATATAGTGTTCTTATGCTTTATGATATATGTAAAAATTGCTTGTATTAATAAGTATTTTTTTTATGAATCTAACTCTTGTCTATTTTACAGTTTAAAAACACAAAATGGATAGACAACCCAATATTTTAAGAGACCTACCCGGAGACATGATTGATCAAATCTTGTCTAGAGTCGGCCAGAATTCCTCGGCACAACTATTTAAGGCGAGATCAGTTTGTAAGACATTCGAAGAACGTTCCAAGAATGTCTTGGTTTATAAGAGACTTTCGTTTGAAAGATGGGGGATATCACATTGGGAAACCCATAAGTTACGATGTGTTTACTTTGACGCATATATTGCGGGGAACCCAAATGCTATTTTACGCAACGGGTTAAGAAATTATTTTGACTCAATATATCCGAATATTAGACTTCGTGATTTAGAAAAAGCGGCTAACATGCAACATAAAGAAGCATGGTATGCTTACGGATTAGTAATGTTCGCTTCTCACCAAAGTGAGAACAAGAACATCGGGCTACAACTATTAAACAAAACGTTCCCACAAGTGACAGAGTCGGTAATTGGGGTAAGAAATGAGGTTTTTAGATTGTTACGGGACTGTTGGACATTACGTAACCCTCGTCCCTTTGACGATGTTACAACACGCTGTCTTATCAACGGCCATAACGGTTATGTTCCACAAGACCAAGGATGGGAAGTAATCCTAGTAAAACCAGAATGCATGACTTGTTTCTGGACGTATGAATTACGTGTCTTTATTGCCTTTGCTGAACGACTTGTGTACTAGCTAGAATTATCTTCACAACTATCTTGTATCAAAGTTATTGTGTGCTATATTTCATGCTTTATGTAAAATAAGCGGTATTGTAAGTTTGTAAAATATTGTATAAAAGTTTGAACGCGAAATATTATTATAATCAGTTTTTCATATAGAATTGTAGTAGTTGAATTGTATATTAGCAACTAAGTATGAACTTAACGGGTAGGTACTACCCGAATTTAAACTTATAAAACGCTAATATGAAGAAAAAGCTTTTATAAATGAGTTCATATTATGCTACGAAATACTATTAACTACTCTTAATATTCTGTATGATTAACTTGTTCCATTTGACTATTTTGAAGGAAATGGCACCGACTACTCGACACACCGTGAATATGAATGAAGAGGAATTCCGTACTTTTCTAGCTTCAAACATAGCCGCAGTACAGGCTGCGCTACATACCAACAATAACCTTGGGTCTAGCAGTACAGGAAATCGTGTAGGATGCACCTACAAAGAATTCACTGCCTGCAAACCTTTGGAATTTGATGGAACCGAAGGACCGATCGGATTGAAACGGTGGACCGAGAAGGTCGAATCGGTGTTTGCCATAAGTAAGTGTACTGAAGAGGACAAAGTGAAGTACGCTACGCATACCTTCACAGGTTCTGCGTTAACATGGTGGAATACCTATCTAGAGCAAGTGGGACAAGACGATGCGTACGCACTACCGTGGTCAGCATTCAAGCACTTGATGAACGAGAAGTACCGTCCCAGAACCGAGGTCAATAAGCTCAAGACAGAACTTAGAGGGTTACGAACCCAAGGATTTGATATTACCACGTATGAAAGACGATTCACAGAATTGTGCCTATTGTGTCCGGGAGCATTCGAAGATGAAGAAGAGAAGATCGACGCGTTTGTGAAAGGATTACCGGAAAGAATCCAAGAAGATATAAGTTCACATGAGCCCGCCTCCATACAACAGGCATGTAGAATGGCTCATAAACTAGTGAACCAGATTGAAGAAAGAATTAAAGAACAGACTGCTGAAGAGGTCAATGTGAAGCAAGTCAAAAGAAAGTGGGAGGAAAACGGTGATAAGAATCACCAATACAACAACAACAGCAATTACAACAATAATCGCAACAATTATCCCAACAATCGCAACATCAATCGCAACTATAACAAACGGCCCAACAACAACAACAACAGCAACTACAACAATCATCCTAACAACAATAATAACCGCAACAACAACAACAATCAGAAGCAGCTATGCCAAAGGTGTGAAAAGTATCACTCGGGGTTCTGCACCAAATTTTGCAACAAGTGTAAAAGAAATGGTCATAGCGCGGCAAAGTGTGAGGTTTACGGACCAGGGGTTAATAGAACGAAAGGAACAAATGGTGTCGGAACGAGTAATGGTGGAGCAAGTAGTGTCGAAGCAAGTTATGCCAATGTAGTTTGTTATAAATGTGGAAAACCGGGCCACATTATTAGAAATTGCCCAAACCAGGAGAACACGAATGGACAAGGCCGCGGAAGAGTTTTCAATATTAATGCGGCAGAGGCACAGGAAGACCCGGAGCTTGTTACGGGTACGTTTCTTATTGACAATAAATCTGCTTACGTTTTATTTGATTCGGGTGCGGATAGAAGCTATATGAGTAGAGATTTTTGTGCTAAATTAAGTTGTCCATTGACGCCTTTGGATAGTAAATTTTTACTCGAATTAGCAAATGGTAAATTAATTTCAGCAGATAATATATGTCGGAATCGAGAAATTAAACTGGTTAGCGAAACATTTAAGATTGATTTGATACCAGTAGAGTTAGGGAGTTTTGATGTGATAATCGGTATGGACTGGTTGAAAGAAGTGAAAGCAGAGATCGTTTGTTACAAAAATGCAATTCGCATTATACGAGAAAAAGGAAAACCCTTAATGGTGTACGGAGAAAAGGGCAACACGAAGCTACATCTTATTAGTAATTTGAAGGCACAAAAACTAATAAGAAAAGGTTGCTATGCTGTTCTAGCACACGTCGAGAAAGTACAAACTGAAGAAAAGAGCATCAATGATGTCCCCGTCGCAAAAGAATTTCCCGATGTATTTCCGAAAGAATTACCGGGATTACCCCCACATCGATCTGTTGAATTTCAAATAGATCTTGTACCAGGAGCTGCACCAATAGCTCGTGCTCCTTACAGACTCGCACCCAGTGAGATGAAAGAACTGAAAAGCCAATTACAAGAACTTTTAGAGCGTGGTTTCATTCGACCAAGCACATCACCGTGGGGAGCTCCTGTTTTGTTTGTCAAGAAGAAAGATGGTACATTCAGGTTGTGTATCGACTACCGAGAGTTGAACAAACTTACCATCAAGAATCGCTACCCACTACCGAGAATCGACGACTTATTTGATCAACTACAAGGCTCGTCTGTTTATTCAAAGATTGACTTACGTTCCAGGTATCATCAAATGCGGGTGAAAGAAGATGATATTCCAAAGACTGCTTTCAGAACACGTTACGGTCATTACGAGTTTATGGTCATGCCGTTTGGTTTAACTAATGCACCAGCTGTGTTCATGGACCTTATGAACCGAGTGTGTGGACCATACCTTGACAAGTTTGTTATTGTTTTTATTGATGACATACTTATTTACTCAAAGAATGACCAAGAACACGGTGAACATTTGAGAAAGGTGTTAGAAGTATTGAGGAAGGAAGAATTGTACGCTAAGTTTTCAAAGTGTGCATTTTGGTTGGAAGAAGTTCAATTCCTCGGTCACATAGTGAACAAAGAAGGTATTAAGGTGGATCCGGCAAAGATAGAAACTGTTGAAAAGTGGAAAACCACGAAAACTCCGAAACACGTACGCCAGTTTTTAGGACTAGCTGGTTACTACAGAAGGTTCATCCAAGACTTTTCCAGAATAGCAAAACCCTTGACTGCATTAACGCATAAAGGGAAGAAATTTGAATGGAATGATGAACAAGAGAAAGCGTTTCAGTTATTGAAGAAAAAGCTAACTACGGCACCTATATTGTCATTGCCTGAAGGGAATGATGATTTTGTGATTTATTGTGACGCATCAAAGCAAGGTCTTGGTTGTGTATTAATGCAACGAACGAAGGTGATTGCTTATGCGTCTAGACAATTGAAGATTCACGAACAAAATTATACGACGCATGATTTGGAATTAGGCGCGGTTGTTTTTGCATTAAAGACTTGGAGGCACTACTTATATGGGGTCAAAAGTATTATATATACTGACCACAAAAGTCTTCAACACATATTTAATCAGAAACAACTGAATATGAGGCAGCGTAGGTGGATTGAATTGTTGAATGATTACGACTTTGAGATTCGTTACCACCCGGGGAAGGCAAATGTGGTAGCGGATGCCTTGAGCAGGAAGGACAGAGAACCCATTCGAGTAAAATCTATGAATATAATGATTCATAATAACCTTACTACTCAAATAAAGGAGGCGCAACAAGGAGTTTTAAAAGAGGGAAATTTAAAGGATGAAATACCCAAAGGATCGGAGAAACATCTTAATATTCGGGAAGACGGAACCCGGTATAGGGCCGAAAGGATTTGGGTACCAAAATTTGGAGATATGAGAGAAATGGTACTTAGAGAAGCTCATAAAACCAGATACTCAATACATCCTGGAACGGGGAAGATGTACAAGGATCTCAAGAAACATTTTTGGTGGCCGGGTATGAAAGCCGATGTTGCTAAATACGTAGGAGAATGTTTGATATGTTCTAAGGTCAAAGCTGAGCATCAGAAACCATCAGGTCTACTTCAACAACCCGAAATCCCAGAATGGAAATGGGAAAACATTACCATGGATTTTATCACTAAATTGCCAAGGACTGCAAGTGGTTTTGATACTATTTGGGTAATAGTTGATCGTCTCACCAAATCAGCACACTTCCTGCCAATAAGAGAAGATGACAAGATGGAGAAGTTAGCACGACTGTATTTGAAGGAAGTCGTCTCCAGACATGGAATACCAATCTCTATTATCTCTGATAGGGATGGCAGATTTATTTCAAGATTCTGGCAGACATTACAGCAAGCATTAGGAACTCGTCTAGACATGAGTACTGCCTATCATCCACAAACTGATGGGCAGAGCGAAAGGACGATACAAACGCTTGAAGACATGCTACGAGCATGTGTTATTGATTTCGGAAATAGTTGGGATCGACATCTACCGTTAGCAGAATTTTCCTACAACAACAGCTACAATTCAAGCATTGAGATGGCGCCGTTTGAAGCACTTTATGGTAGAAAGTGCAGGTATCCGATTTGTTGGAGTGAAGTGGGGGATAGACAGATTACGGTTCCGGAGATTATACAAGAAACTACCGAGAAGATCATCCAAATTCAACAACGGTTGAAAACCGCCCAAAGTCGACAAAAGAGCTACGCTGACATTAAAAGAAAAGATATAGAATTTGAAATTGGAGAGATGGTCATGCTTAAAGTTGCACCTTGGAAAGGCGTTGTTCGATTTGGTAAACAAGGGAAATTAAATCCAAGGTATATTGGACCATTCAAGATTATTGATCGTGTCGGACCAGTAGCTTACCGACTTGAGTTACCTCAACAACTAGCGGCTGTACATAACTCTTTCCACGTCTCGAATTTGAAGAAATGTTTTGCTAAAGAAGATCTCACTATTCCGTTAGATGAAATCCAAATTAACGAAAAACTTCAATTCATCGAAGAACCCGTCGAAATAATGGATCGTGAGGTTAAAAGACTTAAGCAAAACAAGATACCAATTGTTAAGGTTCGATGGAATGCTCGTAGAGGACCTGAGTTCACCTGGGAGCGTGAAGATCAGATGATGAAGAAATACCCGCATCTATTTCCAGAAGATTCGTCAACACCTTCAACAGCTTAAAATTTCGGGACGAAATTTATTTAACGGGTAGGTACTGTAGTGACCCGAACTTTTCCATGTTTATATATATTAATTGAGATTGATATTTACATGATTAAATGTTTCCAACATGTTAAGAAATCAAACTTGTTAAGACTTGATTAATTGAAATAGGTTTCATATAGACAATTGACTACCCAAGTTGACCGGTGATTCACGAACGTTAAAACTTGTAAAAAACTATATGATGACATATATATGGTTATATATATAGTTAACATGATATTATGATAAGTAAACATATCATTAAGTATATTAACAATGAACTACATATGTAAAAACAAGACTACTAACTTAATGATTTTGAAACGAGACATATATGTAACGATTATCGTTGTAACGACATTTAATGTATATATATCATATTAAGAGATATTCGTACATCATAATATCATGATAATATAATGATTTAAAATTTCTTTTGATATTATAAACATTGGGTTAACAACATTTAACAAGATCGTTAACCTAAAGGTTTCAAAACAACATTTACATGTAACGACTAACGATGACTTAACGACTCAGTTAAAATGTATATACATGTAGTGTTTTAATATGTATTCATACACTTTTGAAAGACTTCAAGACACTTATCAAAATACTTCTACTTAACAAAAATGCTTACAATTACATCCTCGTTCAATTTCATCAACAATTCTACTCATATGCACCCGTATTCGTACTCGTACAATACACAGCTTTTAGATGTATGTACTCTTGGTATATACACTCCAATGATCAGCTCTTAGCAGCCCATGTGAGTCACCTAACACATGTGGGAACCATCATTTGGCAACTAGCATGAAATATCTCATAAAATTACAAATATATGAGTAATCATTCATGACTTATTTACATGAAAACAAAATTACATATCCTTTATATCTAATCCATACACCAACGACCAAAAACACCTACAAACACTTTCAGTCTTCAATTTTCTTCATCTAATTGATCTCTCTCAAGTTCTATCTTCAAGTTCTAAGTGTTCTTCACAAATTCCAAAAGATCTAGTTTCATAAAATCAAGAATACTTTCAAGTTTGCTAGCTCACTTCCAATCTTGTAAGGTGATCATCCAACCTCAAGAAATCTTTATTTCTTACAGTAGGTTATCATTCTAATATAAGGTAATAATCGTATTCAAACTTTGGTTCAATTTCTATAACTATAACAATCTTATTTCAAGTGATGATCTTACTTGAACTTGTTTTCGTGTCATGATTCTGCTTCAAGAACTTCAAGCCATCCAAGGATCCATTGAAGCTAGATCCATTTTTCTCTTTTCCAGTAGGTTTATCCAAGGAACTTAAGGTAGTAATGATGTTCATAACATCATTCGATTCATACATATAAAGCTATCTTATTCGAAGGTTTAAACTTGTAATCACTAGAACATAGTTTAGTTAATTCTAAACTTGTTCGCAAAAAAAAGTTAATCCTTCTAACTTGACTTTTAAAATCAACTAAACACATGTTCTATATCTATATGATATGCTAACTTAATGATTTAAAACCTGGAAACACGAAAAATACCGTAAAACTGGATTTACGCCGTCGTAGTAACACCGCGGGTTGTTTTGGGTTAGTTAATTAAAAACTATGATAAACTTTGATTTAAAAGTTGTTATTCTGAGAAAATGATTTTTATTATGAACATGAAACTATATCCAAAAATTATGGTTAAACTCAAAGTGGAAGTATGTTTTCTAAAATGGTCATCTAGACGTCGTTCTTTCGACTGAAATGACTACCTTTACAAAAACGACTTGTAACTTATTTTTCCGACTATAAACCTATACTTTTTCTGTTTAGATTCATAAAATAGAGTTCAATATGAAACCATAGCAATTTTATTCACTCAAAACGGATTTAAAATGAAGAAGTTATGGGTAAAACAAGATTGGATAATTTTTTCTCATTTTAGCTACGTGAAAATTGGTAACAAATCTATTCCAACCATAACTTAATCAACTTGTATTGTATATTATGTAATCTTGAGATACCATAGATACGTATACAATGTTTCGACCTATCATGTCGACACATCTATATATATTTCGGAACAACCATAGACACTCTATATGTGAATGTTGGAGTTAGCTATACAGGGTTGAGGTTGATTCCAAAATATATATAGTTTGAGTTGTGATCAATACTGAGATATGTATACACTGGGTCGTGGATTGATTCAAGATAATATTTATCGATTTATTTCTGTACATCTAACTGTGGACAACTAGTTGTAGGTTACTAACGAGGACAGCTGACTTAATAAACTTAAAACATCAAAATATATTAAAAGTGTTGTAAATATATTTTGAACATACTTTGATATATATGTATATATTGTTATAGGTTCGTGAATCAACCAGTGGCCAAGTCTTACTTCCCGACGAAGTAAAAATCTGTGAAAGTGAGTTATAGTCCCACTTTTAAAATCTAATATTTTTGGGATGAGAATACATGCAGGTTTTATAAATGATTTACAAAATAGACACAAGTACGTGAAACTACATTCTATGGTTGAATTATCGAAATCGAATATGCCCCTTTTTATTAAGTCTGGTAATCTAAGAATTAGGGAACAGACACCCTAATTGACGCGAATCCTAAAGATAGATCTATTGGGCGTAACAAACCCCATCCAAAGTACCGGATGCTTTAGTACTTCGAAATTTATATCATATCCGAAGGGTGTCCCGGAATGATGGGGATATTCTTATATATGCATCTTGTTAATGTCGGTTACCAGGTGTTCACCATATGAATGATTTTTATCTCTATGTATGGGATGTGTATTGAAATATGAAATCTTGTGGTCTATTATTATGATTTGATATATATAGGTTAAACCTATAACTCACCAATATTTTTGTTGACGTTTTAAGCATGTTTATTCTCAGGTGATTATTAAGAGCTTCCGCTGTTGCATACTTAAATAAGGACGAGATTTGGAGTCCATGCTTGTATGATATTGCGTAAAAACTGTATTCAAGAAACTTATTTTGTTGTAACATATTTGTATTGTAAACCATTATGTAATGGTCGTGTGTAAACAGGATATTTTAGATTATCATTATTTGATAATCTACGTAAAGCTTTTTAAACCTTTATTGATGAAATAAAGGTTATGGTTTGTTTTAAAATGAATGCAGTCTTTGAAAAACGTCTCATATAGAGGTCAAAACCTCGCAACGAAATCAATTAATATGGAACGTTTTTAATCAATAAGAACGGGACATTTCATCGTAGCCTCACCGAAATCCATTATTCTGATGATTCCATTTGTTCTTTAGCTCCTTCTTTGTCAATTTCTTCTGTACGTGATCTAAAGTCCTTTTTAAAAAGGCTCATTATGTTGGTTTAGATCGGTTGAACCCTACCATGGTAATTATTTTAATGAATTTTTTCACCACATATTTAACCAAACCTATCTCCAATATTCAACTTTGTTGTTAAAATGTTTTTAGGAAGGTATCTATATTATTCAGGCCACAATCAATACAATTCTTCCCGACGACACTTGGTACTACAATGCCTGTAAGAAGTGTAACAAGAGTGCTAAACCTGTTATCCCCAATTGTGATCTTACATTGGACGTTGATCAACTTTTAAACTTGGAATGGAAGTGTTACGGTTGTATCGATAAGCCGGAGGTGGTAGTGAGGTGAATTACAAAACACTCTAAATAGATTTGTAAAAGATTAGTTTTTGTCTTTACTCATACTTTGTCTGTCTTAAAATTTTTACATACTAGGTTTAAAGTGCCGATTCGGGTAGAAAATCAAACCGGCACAGCGTCTTTAACTATTTTCGAATCTGTGGTGAAGAAGTACGTCACCGGGGGGCTTATGAGTTAATGAAGGCATTGTCTGAAGATGATGATTATCCTGAATAGCTGGAACTTCTTTTACAGAAGACCCTTTTGTTTAAGATAGATGTTAGTGGTTATAACAAAGAACGGGGAATTCAAAACTACACTTTTAAAGATGCGACCGATGACCCAGCATGTTTTGAAGTCTATGGGAGTTTCAAGGTAACATTTAATACTTTTAGATGAATTTTTCTGGATACAATAAATATTTATTTTATACGGAGTAATTGTCTTTTGTTTATTTGTATTATTATTCATTTTAACTTGCTGTTTGTATGATGTTTAAAATAACAATAGTTTCTTAACCCATCTTTAATATCACTAAGGTCGATCATCAAGTGGGTTTTGAAGATGTTGAGATTGAAGAATCGTCTTCCAAACAGACTTCTTATGGGAATGTATGAATACTTACTATAGTACTCAGTTCTAAATTAATTTCATATCACGTTCATTTTTACTAATCATTATTAAACTCATTATAATTAACTTTGTAGTGTGCCTCTAATGCTTCTGGAAGTCAGACCTTTGATCTCAGTCATGATACCTATTTCAGCCCGCCTCTCAAAAAAATCAAATAAGAAGGAATCAAATCTCCAGCATATGTTAAGTCTTCAACAACAAAGGTTAAATTGTCCGATCGTTCTAAACAATTACCCTCATCCCATTCATGATTTAAACAAGATACATTTGTTAACATTTACTTTTGGTTTCCTTCTATGGAATTCCAGTGGCATGTAAACTATACAATTATCTTTTCCCTGCACTATTTCTATTCCATATCCACCTTGATATGGATAACAATCTAATTTATTTTGTTTAAATTTTTATTGTGTTTTGTCTTGATGTTTTTTGAGTTGAGGTTTTTTATTGTTATTGACCTGTTTTTACCCATTATAATTAAAATTTGACTTTCCAATTTCCTTTATAAAATTAAATTTAGAAGGAAATTAAAGTTATAAATAGTGGAGCATTTATTGAGTGCATACGTGTTAACCTACCAAGTCAATTGAGTAGCCCCCAAAATCTACTTTAAACCCTTACTTGTCAGAAAGCAAGTTGCATTAATCTGATCTGCTTTCTTCCGCAACAAGACCTCTCAAGTATACCTAATACTTAAACCTCAACATCATTTTCCATCATTTTTTTTTTACTTTTTTCAAATAATACAAAAATGGATCAAGTTTCAAAGAATATTGTAGATGCTCTTCCTGAAGACATACTTGGTGAAATCTTATCAATAGTCGGTTAAGAATTATCGGCTCACTTGTCGGTTGCGAGATTGGTTTGCAAAGCCTGTCGTAAGCATTCAGAACATTATTTGATTGTTCAAAGGCTTTCCTTAGATAGGTGGCCTATACTAGCTTGGGGTATCTCGGAGATGGTCTATCTTCTCCATCGGTGTATGATAAATAATAACCCTAATGCGATTTTTCGATTGGGTTTGTTAGGTTATTATTGATGGAGTATACACCGACTTAGGGCTTCGTTATTTAGAAAAAGCTTTAAACTGCCAACTTAAAGAGGCAGTTTATGTTTTTGGTTTGATCATGTTTTCATCTCAGGATTTAGAGGAAAAGGATAAGGGTTTAAAAATACTTAACGCCATATTTCCACAATTGCCGAATTTGGTGGTTTCTGTCAGAATGAATGTTTATGGTTTGTTACAGCAATTATGGCGAAGGAACCTCCATCTTTTTAATGACTTGGCAACCATGTGCCCTATATCTGGCCACAGAGGTTATTTCCCACACGTTCATGGCTTTGAACTCACCATACCAGACTGTATGTCGCTTTTTTGGGCTTATGAGTTAGGGCTTTTTATAAATCGATTTAGGTATAATTAGATTTATGTTATTATTATGTGAAAAAACTTTTGATATTTTGTATAAAATTTACTCATCTATTATTATTATAAATTTCGATTATGATATTAGTATAAATGTTTCATTTTTCCTTCTTATTTTGTATCAATTTAACTCATGTAATGTTAATCTTATTACTAATACCATCTAAAACAATTAATTGTTAAATAATTTTTATCATATATAAACCATAATAACTTCTAAAATTGAACTATTATATATAGAGGAGATATATAATATGTATATAAAATTGGACCATATTTTGAGCCTTATTTCCTAAAATGTCTCTTAATATATAATTATTATATAATATTTTACAAGTATATTTTAGTTTTAATTTTATCATCATTTCATTGGACAAGTGTTCACATACCATGTCAATTTAGTAGCCCCAAAAACTACTTTAAAGCCATAATTGTCAGCCTAAAACTTGCATCATTTTGAACTACTTTCATGTTTTACAATACCTCTCAAGTGTCTAGTTTTCACAAAAACATCTATTTCACCTTTTCATGTTTTTCTACTTTTTAAAAATAAAACAAAAAAATTATCTTATTCAAAAGAATATTCTGAACCCATTCCTCAACCTATGTTGAGTCAAATCTTATCTAAAATTTTAAATATTCGAAAATCCTTTTTTATTGACTTATAAAATAAAATTAAAAATAATGTTAATATTGTCTTGCTTTTCAAATAAAAAATAAAATTAAAAATATACTCTCCGTATTCAACTTTTTTATAAAAGTTTTTGAAGGATATTTGATGGTTTAAGTTTATCATCATTTAACTGCACACGTGTTCACATACCACGTCGTATCAGTAACCCCAAAAAACTACTTTCAAGGCTTACTTTTCAGGCGGTAAGTTGCATCATTCTGACTTACTTTCTGCTTTTATTTTCCATGTTTAATATCTTTTTAAAAATAATGAAAAAATAAAAATTCATAAGATCAACAATATTGTCGATGTTCTTCCTCATGATTTGCTTGGTGAAATATTATCAAGAGTCTGCCAAAATTCTGCGACTCAGTTGGGTGTTGCTCGATTGGTTTGCAAAGCCTTTTTTAAGCAAGCCGAGCATCTATTGGTTTATCAAAGGCTTTCCTTTGATCGTTTACCTGTAGGGTCTTGAGGTATCCCTCAGATGATTTATCTTTACCATCACTGTTTGGTAAATAAAAACCCTAATGCAATTTTTTGCAGGGGTTTGTTATTTTATTTTGATAGAAAATACACCCAAGATGGGCTACGTTATTTAAAAGAAGCATCAAACTGCAAATTAGTAGAGGCTGTTTATGTTTATGGTTTGGTGATGTTTGCATCTCACGGTGTAAATGAAAAGGATATCGGTTTAAAAATTCTTAATCAGACATCCCCACCGATACCGGATTATGTGGTTGCTGTGAGAACAAACGTTTATGACCTCATACATCAAACATGGAGAAGGAACCGCCATCCTTTTGCTGAGGCAACGAGGTGCCCTATATCCGGCCACAAAGGTTATTTCCCACACATTTACGGGTTTGAGATACCAGAATGCATGTCTTGCTTTTGGGCTTATGAGTTGAAGCTTTTTGTGAATCGATATGGGTATAATTAGATTTATGTTTTTTTTAGCCTTTATTATGGGGAAAAAAAATCTTTTTGTAACAACTATGGAAGTTACTCCTGTAATATTAATATAAATTTATCTTTATATTATGATATCAGTGTTGGGCCATTTTTTCTTCTTATTTTTTCTGTTAACAATTTTTGTATTACTAACAGCACTATAGTTACTAACTAATTCCTTTAAGTATAGTAGAATAAACTAATAAACACTAATATAAATAGTTCTTAGTTGATTCGAAATTGTGATTACTTTCAAATCAAATTCACCATAGACTAATCCATACACAATAGGGATGTAAATTCCTGTTACCAATAAAGTCAAGTACAACATAAAATATTTCTTTATCCGTTGGTATTTAATTAATAACCATAATCTCATTTTCAAATTTGAAATTTGAAATTGTGGATCATAAGAAACATAATCCTTCATTATCTTTAAAAACCTAAGTTTTAGGATATGTTTGATAAAACTTGATAGTCATGAATAATAACTTGAGAAGATCTTCACGTTAAAATAAATCAAATCAAAACGAGACAAATGTTTCGGAACCAGTTACAAATAAGCGAAAACACCCTACAATGATGAAGGATACCTTTGATGTTAATGAATCAAATCCTGGTACTACTTACTGTTTGCATTAATCTGAATGTTAGAGAAAGTAAGTCTTGGCATATATTTTCAGATTTAGTATACAAGTATATTCACTATACATCAAATTTAAATACTAATACATCTCTATTATTTTTAGAAATTTCTTCCACTGCAAAGAAAATCGTTGGTAACATTATGATGAAACACAAAAAAGAAAGTAGAACAGCAGCAATTGGACAACCATCCTCCCCATCGTGTTCAATACTAACATGTGTTTCATTCAATTACAACTATATTTTCGTAATCTATGGTGTATATATGAAAATAATATTCATTCTGAATTTCTAAACTAAAATCTAACACATTGGTTATTCAGATATAACCAACACATCTGGATCAAACTTTGTGACTTCATCTAGAACACAATATACATCAAATATGATGAAAGAAAACATTTTTGAACATACGACAAATACAACAGGTGAATGTTCATATAATATTGCAACTCCTGCACCGTTAACAACATCTCTGAGAATATTACATCAATCACTTACTAATAGTGACAAATGTTACACTACATCATACAGTGGATCCAAAGGTAATTATTTGTGACATATATAATATTCAAACCTGTTTTATTTTTAAAATGTACATACTTACTTTTTAAGTCTGCATTTTTACAAGTACGATCAAAGCAGAATCAAAACAACAGGCATCGAAAGGAAATTATTACATTGATACCTTTTGACATTGACCAAGCAAACTCCAATGATCTTTAAAATAAATCATTCAAAGGAACTTCAAAGGGTTATTCTTATAACTTTTTTTTTAATTTGTTAAAGTATTATATATTTTTTAAAGTAAACCAATAAATTGTTATTTTTGGCAGACTAAGTTGATTACGGCGATCTTACTTATATATGTTCTGCTTGTTGTGCTAAATTATGGCATAAAGAGACAAAAGTAGGAAAACAAACAAACGGTTTCGCCCGTGCATTCTCACTTTGTTGTTTAAAAGGTAAAATAGCGCTGTTCGAGTTCAACAAATCTCCTCCTAAACTCATTTAGGATCTATATACTAACAATCATCCGAAGAGTTAACATTTCATTGAGAATGTTCGATAGTACTACATGTTTTTTGCATTTACTTCCATGGGTGGCAAGGTGGACGATCGTGTAAACAAAAGTTGTGGCCCTTATACATTTTGTATTCGTGGTCAAAATTGTCACCAATATGGAGGTTTATTACCAAAGGATGTTTGAAAACCAAAATTCGGACAATTATACATATATGATACTGTAAATGAAACAAATATCAGGAAAGAAGCAATCAGGTATGATTCGTCTAATTCATATAGATTAACATCAAATAAACAATGTAGGAAATAATTATATGAGAATATTAACATTGATATTTATGATTTGTTGAATTCATAACAGTGGAAAAAATAGAACAAAGGCTTCGTCTTCACGCTATTCACTCGACGAGGATCTCATTCGTCAAATAATTGAAGTTCTCGATGAACATAATCCTCTTGTCAAGACGTTTCGGATGGCTCGTGACCAGTTTCTAGAAACACCTAATATGCAGATGAAAATTAAGTTAATTGGTAGACGAACCAAAGATGGACGTAATTATAATCTGCAAACCGTAGACGAAGTTTCAGCACTTATTGTAGGTGATATCAATGTTTCTTCCTATGACGAAAGGGATATTATAAATGACAGTCGTATTGAAGGCTTAAGAAGAATTTCTAAGCTTCACCCCGAGTATTTAGCTCTACAATATCCACTTCTGTTTATTTATGCAGAAGATGGGTACAAGACAGACATTCTTCATCGTGATGCCGATGAGCATTCTACAAGAGTGAAAAAAAGATTTAGTATGCGTGAATTCTTCGCATATAAACTTCAAGAACGTGCTGTTCCCACACTTGTGCACTTGGGTCGTAAGTTGTATCAACAATTCTTAGTTGATGCTTACACTATGATTGAGGCCAAAAGAATCTCATACATCAGGAAAAATCATAATATCCTAAGAGTAGATACTTTCATCAACTTAATGAATTCAGCGGCATCAGGTTCTTCGAAAAATAGTATGATGGGAAATTGGATAAAACTACCTTCCTCATTCACGGGGAGTGCTAGATATATGATTGAGAATTATCGTGATGCTATGGCACTTTGTCGTGTATTTGGCTATCCAGACTTATTTTTAACTTTCACATGTAATCCAAAGTGGCCAGAAATCACAAGAGAATTGGACGGGACCGGTTTTAAAGCATAAGACAAACCATCTTTTTGTGCAAGGATGTTTAAAATGAAGCTCAATCAACTGATGAAAGATATAAGGAAAAAAATTATTTTGTACTGTTAAAGCAGGTTTGTCTATTACCTTTTAATTAGTTTTTGTATATAATCTTCTGTTAAATTATTTTTTTATAGGTAATGAGTACATAGTATGTGAATAATCACTAATATACAAAAAACTTTAGATTATTCAATAATATAAAACATCCTTATTAATAATTTGTTTCTTTATTTTTTAGAAGTCTATATCGTGAAATTTCAGAAACGTGGTTTGCCTCATGCCCATATATGCTTATTCCTTGATGAAAGAAACAAAATGCCTCAACTAGAAGATATAGATAAATATATATGCGCTGAAATACCGGATGAAATCAACGAACCAGAACTTTATCAACTCGTGTCAGATTTAATGATACATGACCCTTGCGGTGAAAAGAATCCATCGTGCCGGTGCACGGATTCAGATCGAAAATGTACAAAAAGGTTTCCAAAACCTTTCTCAGATGTAACAAAAACTGATGAAGACGGTTATCCAATTTACCGAAGAAGGGATGATGGAAGAACGGTAACAAAACAAGGTCACGAATTGGATAACAGAAATGTGGTAGCTTATAAACCTTACCTCCTAAAAGGGTACCAAGCTCATCTCAATGTTGAGTGGTGTAACCAAGTTGTTTCAATTAGTTATTTGTTCAAATATATCAACAAAGGTAATGATAGGATTACAGTGCAGCTCTGTGATACAGAAACTGATGAAATTAAAGAATACTATGATTGTCAATATATTTCATCTTGTGAAGCCATTTGGAGGATTTTGAAGTTCGATATACATCATCATTACTCCAGCGTTATAAGACTACCGTTCCATTTGGAGGGACAACAGCAAATCATTTTTGATAAAGAGGAATTAATTGATGAGGTATAAGAAAAGCCATCAGTCAATACGTCAATGTTTATCGAATGGATGAATTGTAACGTTTCCAACCAAGAAGCACGCGAATTGACTTATGTCAAATTCCCGACAAAGTTCATTTGGAACAAAGATAATAGGAGTTGGATTAGGCATAAAACAAACACCGGTGCAATTGGACGTATTCATCGTGTGGCACCAGCGTCTGGTGATCTTTTTTTTCTTAGAATACTACTCAACAAGGTTAAAGGTCCAACTTCCTATCAAGATATCCGGGCGGTAAATGGTCAGGTATTTAATAGCTACAGAGACGCTTGCTACGATTTAGGTTTATTGGATGATGATAAGGAGTATATAGAAGCTATACAAGAGGCATTTTTTGGGGAGGGTGGTCATTTCGTCAGAAAATTATTTGCACAATTACTATTATCCAACACTATGAGTTGACCTGAAGTTGTATTTGAGAAAAAATTTCGATATTTGTCGGTGGATATCGTTCATCCCCACAGAACAGGTAAGGATATCTAAATTATATTATACTTAAATTGTCATATTTACTATATTAGTAAATTAAATTTAATTCATTGCAGGAACACAAATTGAGATTGAACTATTAAAAGATTTGACTTTACAAGAGATTGACAAATTACTTCAATGCAATAGTAGTTCATTGAGAAGTTTTAGTTCAATGCCTTGCCCATCGAATCATACAAGGAATATTTCAGAAACCATCTTATTATAGATGAGCTCTCCTACGACAAAAGTACACTTGCAAATGAACATTCAGATTTCATTACAAAGTTAACATCCAAACAAAAGGAGGCATACTATCAGATAATAAAAGCTGTTGATCACGGCAAAGGAGCTGTGTTCTTTTTATACGGTTATGATGGTACTGGAAAAACCTTCCTTTCGAAAACACTCTCAGCTGCATTTCGCAGTAAAGGAGAGATTGTTTTAAATGTTGCGTCAAGTGGGATAGCAGCTTTGCTATTATCTGGAGGTCGGATGATTCATTCACGTTTTCACATACCGCTTCATCCTACGGATGAGTCATTTTGTACAATTTCTCCAAGCAGCAATTTGGGTGAGCTTATTAGGAGGACAAAACTGCTTATTTGGGATGAGGCCCCGATGGTTAACAAGATGTGCGTTGAAGCACTGGATCGTTCTATGAGTGATATATGTCGTCAATCCAATCCTGATAGTATGGATACTCTGTTTGGGGGTAAAACATTGGTGTTTTGTGGTGATTTTAGACAAATATTACATGTTATTCAAAAAGTTAAAAGAGAAGATATAGTAGATGCATCTCTAAATTCTTCCTATTTGTGGGATTATGCTACTGTTTTAAAACTTATAGTTAACATGAGTGATGTGTGGAAAGTGTGTGCAGTAGTGCTTAATCTTTTATTTCAACTTTTATATTTATAAAACCTTTATTTAATACACTTTAACACCCTAACGAGCAACAAAACTCGATCAGATGTAGTATTTTAGGTTATCTTCCCAAGAGAGCGTAGATGCGTTATAATTTGTTTTATTATATAATTTAATTCTTATTAAAGAATTAAAGAAATATTTTTATGTCTTTTAAGATTTTGAATTCTTATCTCTTAAGAAAGATGATTGAAGAAACGTTTTTAAATAACAAAATAATAAAATAAGAAATAAAGATTAAAATATACAATAATAAAGAAAAGCAGTTACATGGACAAATAACTTGTACGGGAATCATATTAGGCAAGTTTCATGACTTATATTAACACGTGGCAAAATATCATAGACCAATTATTATCCCTACACAGGTTAAGACAGGCATTGCATATCATTTAATAAGCAGGACTTAAAGCATATGCTAAGTATGTGATGTGCATAACTAACATCTTAATTCTTCATGTTCAATTCAATTACATGATACATATTAACCTTATGATGCGGATCAACATGCAAATAGACTGACAAATTATATAAGCTATTAAACACCAAGTAGATCAACTCAAGTTACTAGCAGAAAGTCAATTAGTACTAAGTTTTCATGCAATCATTAATTAAACATATCCAAACAAAGGATCTTCGATTAAGCCTAACAGTCTTAAACTCTATTATATAAGCGTATTTTAAATCAAACAAATTTATCACTATTATGTTGTTTAACCTAGTTGCATGCAATTCAATTTAACAAGTTTGATGGACTAGATCTAAACAAGTAGCATGAATCAAATAATAGATCGTTGGATTAAATATTAAACAACCCTAAAATCATGTTATCTAATCATTAAGCATGACAATCAAGTATATTAAAGCATAACAGATTCAAAATAGTTCAAACATCATTACAGAAACTCGACCACACAGATCTCGAAAAGAACCTGAAACTGTACGGATCTAAGCACGAAGCCGGCGGCTTTGTTCCAGCCAAGCCGGCGGCTTGGACTGGTGAAGCCGGCGGCTTCATCTGATTCCCAGACAAAGGTTAGTTTTCATCTAAGTAACCACTACGAATGTTTAGTTCATAGTGGAAGATGAACAGAAATAGTTAAAATAAATAAAACAAAATAAACGGTAAAATAAAGATAGAATCATACCTTAAAAAGGTAGATGAAAAGAACTTGAATTAACTTTGACAATCTTGATTACAATTGAAAGTAAAACCTAATCTAAGGGTTTTAGAGAAAACCCTAAAAAAACAAAACTGCTATCTAAGTATTGAAGGTACATTGGAAACCGAAGCAGGAGACCTCTATTTATACTTTTTAGAATCGGTGGCCAAGCCGGCGGCTTCCAGAGGTCGGTGACTCCTTTTGCAAGTTTAACTTGATCCGCAAGAACATAAACGCGTAACCGTCCTAGGCAAGCCGGCGGCTTTGTTGTCAGGCCGACGGCTTCAAAGATCCGGCAATCTTTTTGATTTCGTTTCCATTTTTACTTGAACTTGATCGGCAAGTTGAGGAACCGTGTAAACTAGGTCGGCGGCTTCAGTGTGAAGCCGACGGCTTTAACTGCATTTGCTTGGTCAACAAGTTCATCAAATTCTGCAATCAATTCTGGAACATTCTGGAACATTCAGCTCCAAGCCGGCGGCTTCATTGTATCCATGCTGGCGGCTTCATGGCCTTTTCTACAATTTTTACCTATTTTTGATCCTGTTTGACACATAACTTCAATAAAATCATTAAAATTACCTTTTCCCCTTTTTACCCGTTTTAGTGTGTTTTATGATAAAAATGACTTTAAAATACTAAGATAATTCCTTAAAATGTTATCAAGATTGTGTATAATTTAGGAGTTATCAGATTATGTGGTATTGAAACTGATGCCGATACAAGAAGTTTTGCTCAATTGATACTTGACATAAGCAACAGTGATGTCGGTGAATCTGAAGACGGAGTTTTTGATATTGAAATTCCACAAGATCTTTTGATAACAGATGCTGATGATCCAAGTGGTTCTATCATCTCAACTATTTATCCAGATAATCTTCTTAATCTTGGCAATCCAGAATATTATCAACAACGTGCAATTCTTGCTCAAACTCATGAAGTAGTTAACATCATTAATGATAGAATGATGACGCGTTTGGAAGGAGAAGAAATGTCATATTTGAGCTCAGACAGTATATGTGCGTCACAGAGAGACGCTGACTTTAATAATGAATTATACACTACCGATTTCATAAATAGTATTGAAGTTGGTGGCTTACCAAAGCACAATCTGAGGCTCAAAATTGGCGTACCAGTTATGTTACTTCGAAATATAGATCAGGCAGGAGGTTTGTGTAACTGTACACGTTTACAAATTGTTCACTTTGGAGAAAAAAATCGTCAAAGAAAAAATTTTAACCCGGTCAAACGTGGGAAAGATTACAGCTTTATCACGTATGTTTGTCGTACCGACGGACAAGATAATACCTTTTAGATTTCAAAGAAGACAATATCCATTGTCGGTGTGCTTTGCAATGACAATAAGTAAACGTCAAGGGAAATCACTATCGCGTGTCGATTTATTTCTTCCAAAACCGGTCTATAGTCATGGACAACTATATGTTGCACTATCTCGGGTTACTAATCGGCAAGGAATCAAGATATTATTCTTAGACAAGGATAACAAACTATCCAACACAAAAAAAAATGTGGTATACAAAGAAGTCTTGCAACACTTATAGACTTAATTGTAGAAATGTTTTAAATAATTTTCATTTGTATGATGATATCTATGAACTATTATGTATGTATAATGTTATTTTTTTTAAATATTTGAATTATGTTACATTATTATGAGATCCATCAAGTCTAATCTATTTTTTAAATATGTTTCATTCATACATATGAAACATAGTATATGTTTTAATGTTATGTTACTAATATTATACGTACGCTATCTTTGAAATAATATTAAATCCAATGTGCAACGCACGGGCTCTTAAACCTAATATATATATATATATATATATATATATATATATATATATATATATATATATATATATATATATGTATTAAAACTTATTGCCATTATTCTCAAGACATATTCACGTTCTTAGGTTGAATTTATGATAGTTCACACCCTAGTATGATTCTACATCAGTACTTCAAGATTCACAACATCAAAAAGATGGAAGTTAATTAAAGTTTGCATTATTAGCTGGAAACAAGTTAATTAGTGTTGATGTTCCATAAATGAACACAACAAAAAAGAAACTAACCAACTAAAATTTAACTTTTACAATATAATGTACAATTATAATGCAAATTGAATCCTCTTCTTGAACTCCTAGAGCCATGCCATTTAGTAGATCATGAAAAGTTAACTTTTTATAATGTTGAACTTTATATTTAAGTGCAACAAGCCTCTACTGCTCTACATAACCACATATACAAAATAATGTAGATAGTTGGGTTGTTAGTTCTTGGATGCAAAGTAGATCAGGGTGGTTGGCTAAAAATTTAATTTTTTTAGTCACGATAAGGCAGCATTCATTGTAGATGACAGTTGTAGGGAGATTGTTCTTGACCCACCATGTGCTGGAGTGACATGCTTTAAACAAAATAAAACAGTTTGGATCACTCTTTTTTATTGCAACTTTTTGTGTGTATATATAGAGTGTGCTATTTGCATGCATGTTTCATACCTTTGTACGTTATTGATCACTTGTTTGTGTGGGTTGAGTAAATTGGCATTAAGTTTGATGGGTGTGTACACTGTACGTGGTTCTATTGTCTTGGTTGTCGTTTTACTAGCTTTTATTGGTGATCTTGGTGTAGTGTTTGGTGATTCAATCGAGGGTATAAAAGATAAAAAGAATGTGTTTGGAAAACCTAAACTTGGGTTTGGAGGAGGTTTGGGCCATGGAATATATAAGAAAGGGTATAAACATTATGGCAAAGGTGGTGGAGGAGGTTTAGGAGGTGGCATTGGAGGAGGTACGGGAGGTGGTATTGGTAGTGGCGGTGGTTTTGGAGGAGGTGGTGGACTAGGTGGTGGTGGTGGCTTTGGTGGAGGTGGTGGAGTAGGTGGTGGTGGTGTTGTTGGGGTAGGTCATCATGGAGGTCTAGGTGATGGTGTTGGCAAAGGTATTGGTGTTGGTGGTGGAGGGGGTTTTGGCAAAGGTGGTGGACTAGGCGGTGGCATTGGCAAAGGATTTGGGGCTGGTGGTGGAGGAGGTTTTGGTAAAGGTGGCGGTATAGGTGGTGGAATTGGTCACCATGGAGGTATTGGAGGCGGTGTTGGCAAGGGAATTGGTATTGGTGGCAGAGGAGGTTTTGACAAAGGTGGGAGACTAGGAGGTGGCATTGGCAAAGGAATCGGTGTTGGTGGTGGAGGAGGTTTTGGAAAAGGTGGGGGACTAGGTGGTGAAGTTGGTCACCATGGAGGTCTTAAAGGTGGTGTTGGCAAGGGAATTGGTGTTGGTGGTGGAGGAGGTTTTGGCAAAGGTGGAGGTCTAGGAGGTGGTGTTGGCAAAGGAATTGGTGGAGGCGGTCTACATCATCATAAAGGTCTGGGAGCTGGCGCTGGAAGTGGACTTGGTGGTGGAGCGGGAGGAGGCGGAGGACTTGGTGGTGGAGCGGGAGGAGGTGGAGGACTTGGTGGTGGATCGGGAGGAGGTGGAGGACTTGGAGGAGGGGCTGGTGGAGATTTTGGTAGTGGTGGTGGACTAGGTGGAGGAGGTGGACTTGGTGGAGGTGGTGGAGGAGGTTTAGGTGGAGGTGGTGGTGGAGGTTTAGGTGGTGGTACTGGTTTTGGAGGTGGTTCGGGTGGTGGTTTTGGAGGAGGTATAGGTGGTGGTGGAGGAGGTCTAGGTGGTGGCGGAGGTGGAGGTAGTGGCAGTGGTTTTGGAGGTGGTAGTGGCGGAGGTTTTGGAGCAGGTGGAGGCTTCGGAAGTGGTGGCGGCCTTGGAGGTGGTGGCGGTGGTGGTGGTGGCGGCAGCGGTGGAGGAGGAATTGGAGGTGATTTTAGGTGTGAAGGTGGAGTCAATTTCGGAGGAGGAAGTGGCAATTAGAAGCCTACATTGTGCCAACTTATCAACATCAACATAATGTATTATTGAACCTAGACATTGTCTAAATATATTTTTTAGTACTAAAAAGGTTGTACCATCTTAAATTTGTTTGCGAAGCTTCATGCTCTTTGTTATTTTTTTCCTTCTCAATAACATATATATAATATTGTCAAGTTTAACTAGAATGATCTAAATCTAATGCTCCTTATTTACGCCAATATATTCAAATCATGTATTGAGTTATCCATAATGGTTTATGATGCTCGTATACGAGATATGATCAGTGTCGATTAACATACAAAATCCATGATATGAAAAGTGAAGTATAGATAGAGTTTGGACTCCTAACAACTTTTTATTTGGTATCATTTACATAAGTTCAAACAAATAATAGCTAAACATATACATGCACAAAGTGAAAATCGCATCATCATAATAACTAACAAAACGTGATACTCTAAATGCTGTACAATCTATGATAAATCAGAAATAAGTGTAGCGGACCATAATGCATTATTGAACAAACATCCATAATGTACATTTTCTTCCCCCGCATCTATATCTATATCTATCTATATACTTATATAAAAAAGAGATTTATTTAGCTTATTTATCAACAAAACCATTTTTAAGGGGTTAATGACAAGTGAAATTTACACTTTCAAATTCTCAATGATTATGATTAAAATCCATTAAATAAATGATTAATAACAATATTAGAGAATTAAGAAATTAATAAAAAAAATGAGAGCAATTTAGTACGGGTAATTCTAAGAGATTGTTATAACTAACCAATTAAAAAATATACTTAATTATAGTAGAACACATCTATCCTTATAACAATTCACGAGTCAAATAGAAATTTGTTTAAGAAAAAAAAGTATACAACCCCTTACTCTATAACAAGCATATAGATTAATTAACACTTGTGAATCAGTAGACCACTAACGATACACATTCATTATTGTGTTATTATTCATTAATATGTTATTATTGTGAACCAAGATCGCTAGAGAAAAAATATTATGTTTTTATGTAACTAATCGTTAAAAAGATTTTGAGTAGTCGTGCAACGCACGGGCTCAATATATATATATATATATATATATATATATATATATATATATATATATATATATATATATATATATATATATATATATATATATTTTGGGTGAACATGATAAATACAAAAGATGAAGTGTGGTCTTAAACACCATTCTCTTCACATTCAAATATTCACAAATAGATAGATAGGTCATAGGCAGATGCCCTTGATTAATGATTTATGGGCCTTCTTTTATCATTCTGGTACCACCTTTTTTTCTTTTTCTTTTTTCAAATATAAACAGATTAAAATAAAACATATAAAAAAGATCTATTACAGTTATGTAACCAAACGAGGGATTATTACCCGCGCTGCTTCACTGCGCGGTTATCTTCGCCGTTTAACGGTTGATTAATTAGACGTTTAACCAAAGCGGTTAACGATCGAGTAATTAAACGGTAATTAAAGGAAGGAAAAAATGAGGAGATCGAAAGTTATAAATAAATAACTTCGTTGGAGGTTAGTTTTTTTCGGTTGGTATTATTGATGTCAAGTTTTGAGTAGAACGTTATATCTACCATGAAGATAGACCTTCCTCCTTTTTATGTACCCTTAATTGCAGAATGATCTACAAACTGATCAATTCAAAGTAGAACAGGTAGATTACATAGAAAGCCATCAACTAAAAGTTTTTGTTCGAAACTTATCGAAATTTGCAACCAATGTTCATTAATTTATTTCTTGCTAAATAACAAACATCTATGAATAGTTCATTCTCTTCTCACAAGCAATATATTGTAATGGTAATGGTAATACCATTACTCATTCCGTTACTTTTCCTATACCATTCCATTTCCTAGTAAATGTTTCTAACGAAGTCCGCCAACAATATTCATATGTGACATGATCTTTTAAAGTTATCACAACTTGTGAACTAAAATAACGTAGACTCGTTTTCAGTATCGAGGTGATTTGTGAGAAATACTAACCAGCTAGTATACCTGTTGGGAAAAATAGTCCCACTAATCTCAACATATGCCCAATAAAAAAAAGTAAAGAAATAAAGACACGAGAATTAACGTGGAAGCTTCAAAACCGGAGATAAACTCTGGGTCTCCGAAGAGAGAAATTCACTATATCACAAATTGTTATAATGATATAGACAACTCTCAAGTCATCTACACTCTCCAAAGATTTGACTAATACAACTTTCAAACAAGAGTAAGAAAGAAAGAAAGAAAGAAAGAAAGAAAGAAAGAAAAACTAAAATATTTAAAGTGTATTGATTGGTGAAAGTTGAAATTATGCCCACTACTTTCTCTTATAAGCAAGTAAGTCACTCACACTTCCTTCCATCTACTAAAGTGGAAAAAACTCATTTATACCCAAAGAATTCACCCCATCATTTCTTCCATACATCAATGTGGGACAAGCAACCATATTTATTCTTCTTACCAAAATATAACCAACAAATCTTCACATTTTGGATAGAAGAAGATAACCATGCTTCCACATTGCCAAGATAACCGACGTAAATGCTTCCTGAAAGACAACTTTAATCCTCATCTTCATGCCGCTGACATTATCTCTAACTTAAGAGATAAATTCGCTTACATATCGATTGTCTAAATCAACAATCATTGTCATCACAGATAATCAAAAGTCTTATCAAATATATCATAATTCACCATAAAGAGTATCACACTTTATCCCATTCTAAGAATTTCTCCTCGGTACATGTTAAATAACCAGCTGAAATTTATGGTGCAACTTCCCCATTAGGCTTTCTCGAAAGTTTCATCAGCTACAACATCAGTTTCCACCACACAACCTGCACCAATGTCAAACTAGTGTCCATGTACTATTGTGGAACCGCTAACTGTAGTGATCCGAATTTTTCCATGTTTATATATATATATATATATATATATATATATATATATATATATATATATATATATATATATATATATATATATATATTAAATGAAATTGTTATTTACATGATTAATTGTTTACAACATGTTAAGCAATCAAACTTGTTAAGACTTGATTAATTGAAATAGGTTTCATATAGACAATTGACCACCCAAATTGACCGGTGTTTCACGAACGTTAAAACTTGTAAAAACTATATGATGACATATATATGGATATATATATATATATATATATATATATATATATATATATATATATATATATATATATATATATATATATATATATATATATATATATATATATATAGTTAACATGATATTATGATAAGTAAACATATCATTAAGTATATTAACAATGAACTACATATGTAAAAGCAAGACTACTAACTTAATGATTTTGAAACGAGACATATATGTAACGATTATCGTTGTAACGACATTTAATGTATATATATCATATTAAGAGATATCCATACATCATATTATCATGATAATATAATAATTTAAAATCTCATTTGATATTATAAACATTGGGTTAACAACATTTAACAAGATCGTTAACCTAAAGGTTTCAAAACAACACTTACATGTAACGACTAACGATGACTTAACGACTCAGTTAAAATGTATATACATGTAGTGTTTTAATATGTATTCATACACTTTTGAAAGACTTCAAGACACTTATCAAAATACTTCTACTTAACAAAAATGCTTACAATTACATCCTCGTTCAGTTTCAACAACAATTCTACTCGTATGCACCCGTATTCGTACTCGTACAATACACAGCTTTTAGATGTATGTACTATTGGTATATATGTAGTGACCCGAACTTTTCCATGTTTATATATATATTAAATGAAATTGTTATTTACATGATTAAGTGTTTCTAACATGTTAAGCAATCAAACTTGTTAAGACTTGATTAATTGAAATAGGTTTCATATAGACAATTGACCACCCAAGTTGACCGGTGATTCACGAATGTTAAAACTTGTAAAAACTATATGATGACATATATATGGTTATATATATAGTTAACATGATATTATGTTAAGCAAACATATCATTAAGTATATTAACAATGAACTACATATGTAAAAACAAGACTACTAACTTAATGATTTTGAAACGAGACATATATGTAACGATTATCGTTGTAACGACATTTAATGTATATATATCATATTAAGAGATATTCGTACATCATAATATCATGATAATATAATAATTTAAAATCTCTTTTGATATTATAAACATTGGGTTAACAACATTTAACAAGATCGTTAACCTAAAGGTTTCAAAACAACACTTACATGTAACGACTAACGATGACTTAACGACTCAGTTAAAATGTATATACATGTAGTGTTTTAATATGTATTCATACACTTTTTAAAGACTTCAAGACACTTATCAAAATACTTCTACTTAACAAAAATGCTTACAATTACATCCTCGTTCAGTTTCATCAACAATTCTACTCGTATGCACCCGTATTCGTACTCGTACAATACACAGCTTTTAGATGTATGTACTGTTGGTATATACACTCCAATGATCAGCTCTTAGCAGCCCATGTGAGTCACCTAACACATGTGAGAACCATCATTTGGCAACTAGCATGAAATATCTCATAAAATTACGAAAATATGAGTAATCATTCATGACTTATTTACATGAAAACAAAATTACATATCCTTTATATCTAATCCATACACAAACGACCAAAATCACCTACAAACACTTTCATTCTTCAATTTTCTTCATCTAATTGATCTCTCTCAAGTTCTATCTTTAAGTTCTAAGTGTTCTTCATAAATTCCAAAAGTTCTAGTTTCATAAAATCAAGAATACTTCCAAGATTGCAAGTTTACTTCCAAGTTTTCTAAATCCATTCCAAGTAATCATTCAAGATCAAGAAACCTTTGTTACTTACAGTAGGTTATATTTCTAATACAAGGTAATAATCATAATCAAACTTTAATTCAATTTCTATAACTATAACAATCTTATTTCGAGTGGAAATCTTACTTGAACTTGTTTTCGTGTCATGATTCTGCTTCAAGAACTTTCAAGCCATCCAAGGATCCTTTGAAGCTAGATCTATTTTTCTCATTTCTAGTACGCTTATCCAAGGAACTTGAGGTAGTAATGATGTTCATAACATCATTCGATTCATACATATAAAGCTATCTTATTCGAAGGTTTAAACTTGTAATCACTAGAACATAGTTTAGTTAATTCTAAACTTGTTCGCAAACAAAAGTTAATCCTTCTAACTTGACTTTTAAAATCAACTAAACACATGTTCTATATCTATATGATATGCTAACTTAATGATTTAAAACCTGGAAACACGAAAAATACCGTAAAACCGGATTTACGCCGTCGTAGTAACACCGCGGGCTGTTTTGGGTTAGTTAATTAAAAACTATGACAAACTTTGATTTAAAAGTTTTTATTCTGGGAAAATGATTTTTATTATGAACATGAAACTATATCCTAAAATTATTGGTAAACTCAAAGTGGAAGTATGTTTTCTAAAATGGTCATCTAGACGTCGTTCTTTAGACTGAAATGACTACCTTTACAAAAACGACTTGTAACTTATTTTTCCGACTATAAACCTATACTTTTTCTGTTTAGATTCATAAAATAGAGTTCAATATGAAAGCATAGCAATTTGATTCACTCAAAACGGATTTAAAATGAAGAAGTTATGGGTAAAACAAGAATGGATAATTTTTCTCATTTTAGCTACGTGAAAATTGGTAACAAATTTATTCCAACCATAACTTAATCAACTTGTATTGTATATTATGTAATCTTGAGATACCATAGACACGTATACAATGTTTCGACCTATCATGTCGACACATCTATATATATTTCGGAACAACCATAGACACTCTATATGTGAATGTTGGAGTTAGCTATACAGGGTTGAGGTTGATTCCAAAATATATATAGTTTGAGTTGTGATCAATACTGAGATACGTATACACTGGGTCGTGGATTGATTCAAGATAATATTTATCGATTTATTTATGTACATCTAACTGTGGGCAACTAGTTGTAGGTTACTAACGAGGACAGCTGACTTAATAAACTTAAAACATCAAAATATATTAAAAGTGTTGTAAATATATTTTGAACATACTTTGATATATATGTATATATTGTTATAGGTTTGTGAATCAACCAGTGGCCAAGTCTTACTTCCCGACGAAGTAAAAATCTGTGAAAGTGAGTTATAGTCCCACTTTTAAAATCTAATATTTTTGGGATGAGAATACATGCAGGTTTTATAAATGATTTACAAAATAGACACAAGTACGTGAAACTACATTCTATGGTTGAATTATCGAAATCGAATATGCCCCTTTTTATTAAGTCTGGTAATCTAAGAATTAGGGAACAGACACCCTAATTGACGCGAATCTTAAAGATAGATCTATTGGGCCCAACAAGCCCCATCCAAAGTACCGGATGCTTTAGTACTTCGAAATTTATATCATATCCGAAGGGTGTCCCGGAATGATGGGGATATTCTTATATATGCATCTTGTTAATGTCTGTAGTGACCCGAACTTTTCCATGTTTATATATATTAATTGAGATTGATGTTTACATGATTAAATGTTTCCAACATGTTAAGCAATCAAACTTGTTAAGACTTGATTAATTGAAATAGGTTTCATATAGACAATTGACCACCCAAGTTGACCGGTGATTCACGAACGTTAAAACTTGTAAAAAAAAAAACTATACGATGACATATATATGGTTATATATATAGTTAACATGATATTATGATAAGTAAACATATCATTAATTATATTAACAATGAACTACATATGTAAAAACAAGACTACTAACTTAATGATTTTGAAACGAGACATATATGTAACGTTTATCGTTGTAACGACATTTAATGTATATATATCATATTAAGAGATATTCGTACATCATAATATCATGATAATATAATAATTTAAAATCTCTTTTGATATTATAAACATTGGGTTAACAACATTTAACAAGATCGTTAACCTAAAGGTTTCAAAACAACACTTACATGTAACGACTAACGATGACTTAACGACTCAGTTAAAATGTATATACATGTAGTGTTTTAATATGTATTTATACACTTTTGAAAGACTTCAATACACTTATCAAAATACTTCTACTTAACAAAAATGCTTACAATTACATTCTCGTTCAGTTTCATCAACAATTCTACTCGTATGCACCCGTATTCGTACTCGTACAATACACAGCTTTTAGATGTATGTACTATTGGTATATACACTCCAATGATCAGCTCTTAGCAGCCCATGTGAGTCACCTAACACATGTGGGAACCATCATTTGGCAACTAGCATGAAATATCTCATAAGATTACAAAAATATGAGTAATCATTCATGACTTATTTACATGAAAACAAAATTACATATCCTTTATATCTAATCCATACACCAACGACCAAAAACACCTACAAACACTTTCATTCTTCAATTTTCTTCATCTAATTGATCTCTCTCAAGTTCTATCTTCAAGTTCTAAGTGTTCTTCATAAATTCCAAAAGTTCTAGTTTCATAAAATCAAGAATACTTTCAAGTTTGCTAGCTCACTTCCAATCTTGTAAGGTGATCATCCAACCTCAAGAAATCTTTGTTTCTTACAGTAGGTTATAATTCTAATACAAGGTAATAATCATATTCAAACTTTGGTTCAATTTCTATAACTATAACAATCTTATTTCAAGTGATGATCTTACTTGAACTTGTTTTCGTGTCATGATTTTGCTTCAAGAACTTTGAGCCATCCAAGGATCCATTGAAGCTAGATCCATTTTTCTATTTTCCAGTAGGTTCATCCAAGGAACTTAAGGTAGTAATGATGTTCATAACATCATTCGAATCATACATATAAAGCTATCTTATTCGAAGGTTTAAACTTGTAATCACTAGAACATAGTTTAGTTAATTCTAAACTTGTTCGCAAACAAAAGTTAATCCTTCTAACTTGACTTTTAAAATCAACTAAACACATGTTCTATATCTATATGATATGCTAACTTAATGATTTAAAACCTGGAAACACGAAAAACACCGTAAAACAGGATTTACGCCGTCGTAGTAACACCGCGGGCTGTTTTGGGTTAGTTAATTAAAAACTATGATAAACTTTGATTTAAAAGTTGTTATTCTGAGAAAATGATTTTTATTATGAACATGAAACTATATCCAAAAATTATGGTTAAACTCAAAGTGGAAGTATGTTTTCTAAAATGGTCATCTAGACGTCGTTCTTTCGACTGAAATGACTACCTTTACAAAAACGACTTGTAACTTATTTTTCCGACTAGAAACCTATATTTTTTTTGTTTAGATTCATAAAATAGAGTTCAATATGAAACCATAGCAATTTGATTCACTCAAAACGGATTTAAAATGAAGAAGTTATGGGTAAAACAAGATTGGATAATTTTTCTCATTTTAGCTACGTGAAAATTGGTAACAAATCTATTCCAACCATAACTTAATCAACTTGTATTATATATTATGTAATCTTGAGATACCATAGACACGTATACAATGTTTCGACCTATCATGTCGACACATCTATATATATTTCGGAACAACCATAGACACTCTATATGTGAATGTTGGAGTTAGCTATACAGGGTTGAGGTTGATTCCAAAATATATATAGTTTGAGTTGTGATCAATACTGAGATACGTATACACTGGGTCGTGGATTGATTCAAGATAATATTTATCGATTTATTTCTGTACATCTAACTGTGGACAACTAGTTGTAGGTTACTAACGAGGACAGCTGACTTAATAAACTTAAAACATCAAAATATATTAAAAGTGTTGTAAATATATTTTGAACATACTTTGATATATATGTATATATTGTTATAGGTTCGTGAATCAACCAGTGGCCAAGTCTTACTTCCCGACGAAGTAAAAATCTGTGAAAGTGAGTTATAGTCCCACTTTTAAAATCTAATATTTTTGGGATGAGAATACATGCAGGTTTTATAAATGATTTACAAAATAGACACAAGCACGTGAAACTACATTCTATGGTTGAATTATCGAAATCGAATATGCCCCTTTTTATTAAGTCTGGTAATCTAAGAATTAGGGAACAGACACCCTAATTGACTCGAATCCTAAAGATAGATCTATTGGGCCTAACAAACTCCATCCAAAGTACCGGATGCTTTAGTACTTCGAAATTTATATCATATCCGAAGGGTGTCCCGGAATGATGGGGATATTCTTATATATGCATCTTGTTATTGTCGGTTACCAGGTGTTCACCATATGAATGATTTTTATCTCTATGTATGAGATGTGTATTGAAATATGAAATCTTGTGGTCTATTGTTACGATTTGATATATATAGGTTAAACCTATAACTCACCAACATTTTTGTTGACGTTTTAAGCATGTTTATTCTCAGGTGATTATTAAGAGCTTCTGCTGTCGCATACTTAAATAAGGACATGATTTGGAGTCCATGCTTGTATGATATTGTGTAAAAACTGCGTTCAAGAAACTTATTTTGTTGTAACATATTTGTATTGTAAACCATTATGTAATGGTCGTGTGTAAACAGGATATTTTAGATTATCATTATTTGATAATCTACGTAAAGCTTTTTAAATCTTTATTGATGAAATAAAGGTTATGGTTTGTTTAAAAATGAATGCAGTCTTTGAAAAACGTCTCATATAGAGGTCAAAACCTCGCAACGAAATCAATTAATATGGAACGTTTTTAATCAATAAGAACGGGACATTTCAGTTGGTATCCGAGCGTTGGTCTTAGAGAACCAGAAAATTTGCATTAGTGTGTCTTATCGAGTTTGTTAGGATGCATTAGTGAGTCTGGACTTCGACCGTGTTTTCTTTAAAAATGATTGCTTAACATTTTTGTTGGAAACTATATATTTTTAACATATGAATATTATGTGATATATTAATCTCTTAACGTGTTTGATATTATGTGATAGATGTCTACCTCTAGAACAAGTCCCATTGACTCACCTAATAATAATGAAGAGTCAAATGTAAATTGGAATGATTTGTGGACTGATTCACAAGTTCCTGAAGAGGAACCGGAAGAAGAGTCGGAACCGGAAGAAGAATCGGAACCGGAAGAAGAATCGGAACCGGATGAAGAAATAGAACCGGTGGGGGAAATAATAAAACGGTTAAGTAAAAGAAAATCCTCAACCAACCGACCAAAGTTAATTATGGTCAATGGTGTTTCCGCCAAGGAAGCAAAATATTGGGAGGATTACCAATTCTCCGATGAATCGGATTTCGACGAGAATTCCGATGATGTTATAGAAATTACCCCAACTGAATTTAAAAAGGCAAAAGAAAATAATAAGGGAAAGGGCATAAAAATAGAGAAATCTAATTCCAACCCCGATGAACTTTATATGTATCGTCAACCCCCGAAGTCCTTAAGTTGTAACAATGACCCGGGAACCTCTAAACCACCAGGTTTTTCTAAACCAATGTGGACAACGACGGCTCGTATTAGGGGAACATCATATATCCCTAGAAACTTGGCAAAACGAACCAAAACCGAAGAAGAAGAAACGAGCGAGTCGGAATAAGATAGTTGTATTCGTGTGGTGTAATATATGGAACATAGTGTTCTTATGCTTTATGATATATGTAAAAATTGCTTGTATTAATAAGTATTTTTTTTATGAATCTAACTCTTGTCTATTTTACAGTTTAAAAACACAAAATGGATAGACAACCCAATATTTTAAGAGACCTACCTGGAGACATGATTGATGAAATCTTGTCTAGAGTCGGCCAGAATTCTTCGGCACAACTATTTAAGGCGAGATCAGTTTGTAAGACATTCGAAGAACGTTCCAAGAATGTCTTGGTTTATAAGAGACTTTCGTTTGAAAGATGGGGGATATCACATTGGGAAACCCATAAGTTACGATGTGTTTACTTTGACGCATATATTGCGGGGAACCCAAATGCTATTTTACGCAACGGGTTAAGAAATTATTTTGACTCAATATATCCGAATATTGGACTTCGTGATTTAGAAAAAGCGGCTAACATGCAACATAAAGAAGCATGTTATGCTTACGGATTAGTAATGTTCGCTTCTCACCAAAGTGAGAACAAGAACATCGGGCTACAACTATTAAACAAAACGTTTCCACAAGTGACGGAGTCGGTAATTGGGGTAAGAAATGAGGTTTTTAGATTATTACGGGACTGTTGGACATTACATAACCCTCGTCCCTTTGATGACGTTACAACACGCTGTCTTATCAACGGCCATAACGGTTATGTTGCACAAGACCAAGGATGGGAAGTAGTCCTAGTAAAACCAGAATGCATGACTTGTTTCTGGACGTATGAATTACGTGTCTTTATTGCCTTTGCCGAACGACTTGTGTACTAGCTAGAATTGTCTTCACAACTATCTTGTATCAAAGTTATTGTGTGCTATATTTCATGCTTTATGTAAAATAAGCGGTATTGTAAGTTTGTAAAATATTGTATAAAAGTTTGAACGCGAAATATTATTATAATCAGTTTTTCATATAGAATTGTAGTAGTTGAATTGTATATTAGCTACTAAGTATGAACTTAACGGGTAGGTACTACCCGAATTTAAACTTATAAAACGCTAATATGAAGAAAAAGCTTTTATAAATGAGTTCATATTATGCTACGAAATACTATTAACTACTCTTAATATTCTGTATGATTAACTTATTCCATTTAACTATTTTGAAGGAAATGGCACCGACTACTCGACACACCGTGAATATGAATGAAGAGGAATTCCGTACTTTTCTAGCTTCAAACATAGCCGCAGTACAGGCTGCGCTACATACCAACAATAACCTTGGATCTAGCAGTACAGGAAATCGTGTAGGATGCACCTACAAAGAATTCACTGCCTGCAAACCTTTGGAATTTGATGGAACTGAAGGACCGATCGGATTGAAACGGTGGACCGAGAAGGTTGAATCGGTGTTTGCCATAAGTAAGTGTACTGAAGAGGACAAAGTGAAGTACGCTACGCATACCTTCACAGGTTCTGCGTTAACATGGTGGAATACCTATCTAGAGCAAGTGGGACAAGATGATGCGTACGCACTACCGTGGTCAGCATTCAAGCACTTGATGAACGAGAAGTACCGTCCCAGAACCGAGGTCAATAAGCTCAAGACAGAACTTAGAGGGTTACGAACCCAAGGATTTGATATTACCACGTACGAAAGACGATTCACAGAATTGTGCCTATTGTGTCCGGGAGCATTCGAAGATGAGGAAGAGAAGATCGACGCGTTTGTGAAAGGATTACCGGAAAGAATCCAAGAAGATATAAGTTCACACGAGCCCGCCTCCATACAACAGGCATGTAGAATGGCTCACAAACTAGTGAACCAGATTGAAGAAAGAATTAAAGAACAGACTGCTGAAGAGGCCAATGTGAAGCAAGTCAAAAGAAAGTGGGAGGAAAACGGTGATAAGAATCACCAATACAACAACAACAGCAATTACAACAATAATCGCAACAATTATCCCAACAATCGCAACATCAATCGCAACTACAACAAACGGCCCAACAACAACAACAACAACAACAACAACAGCAACTACAACAATCATCCCAACAACAATAATAACCGCAACAACAACAACAATCAGAAGCAACTATGCCAAAGGTGTGAAAAGAATCACTCGGGGTTCTGCACCAAATTTTGCAACAAGTGTAAAAGAAATGGTCATAGCGCGGCGAAGTGTGAGGTCTACGGACCAGGGGTTAATAGAACGAAAGGAACAAATGGTGTCGGAACGAGTAATGGCGGAGCAAGTAGTGTCGGAGCAAGTTATGCCAATGTAGTTTGTTATAAATGTGGAAAACCAGGCCACATTATTAGAAATTGCCCGAACCAGGAGAACACGAATGGACAAGGCCGTGGAAGAGTTTTCAATATTAATGCGGTAGAGGCACAGGAAGACCCGGAGCTTGTTACGGGTACGTTTCTTATTGACAATAAATCTGCTTACGTTTTATTTGATTCGGGTGCGGATAGAAGCTATATGAGTAGAGATTTTTGTGCTAAATTAAGTTATCCATTGACGCCTTTGGATAGTAAATTTTTACTCGAATTAGCAAATGGTAAATTAATTTCAGCAGATAATATATGTCGGAATCGAGAAATTAAACTGGTTAGCGAAACATTTAAGATTGATTTGATACCAGTAGAGTTAGGGAGTTTTGATGTGATAATCGGTATGGACTGGTTGAAAGAAGTGAAAGCGGAGATCGTTTGTTACAAAAATGCAATTCGCATTATACGAGAAAAAGGAAAACCCTTAATGGTGTACGGAGAAAAGGGCAACACGAAGCTACATCTTATTAGTAATTTGAAGGCACAAAAACTAATAAGAAAAGGTTGCTATGCTGTTCTAGCACACGTCGAGAAAGTACAAACTGAAGAAAAGAGCATCAATGATGTTCCCATTGCAAAAGAATTTCCCGATGTATTTCCGAAAGAATTACCGGGATTACCCCCACATCGATCCGTTGAATTTCAAATAGATCTTGTACCAGGAGCTGCACCAATAGCTCGTGCTCCTTACAGACTCGCACCCAGCGAGATGAAAGAACTACAAAGCCAATTACAAGAACTTTTAGAGCGTGGTTTCATTCGACCAAGCACATCACCGTGGGGAGCTCCTGTTTTGTTTGTCAAGAAGAAAGATGGTACATTCAGGTTGTGTATCGACTACCGAGAGTTGAACAAACTTACCATCAAGAACCGCTACCCACTACCGAGAATCGATGACTTATTTGATCAACTACAAGGCTCGTCTGTTTATTCAAAGATTGACTTACGTTCCGGGTATCATCAAATGCGGGTGAAAGAAGATGATATTCCAAAGACTGCTTTCAGAACACGTTACGGTCATTACGAGTTTATGGTCATGCCGTTTGGTTTAACTAATGCACCAGCTGTGTTCATGGACCTTATGAACCGAGTGTGTGGACCATACCTTGACAAGTTTGTTATTGTTTTCATTGATGACATACTTATTTACTCAAAGAATGACCAAGAACACGGTGAACATTTGAGAAAGGTGTTAGAAGTATTGAGGAAGGAAGAATTGTACGCTAAGTTTTCAAAGTGTGCATTTTGGTTGGAAGAAGTTCAATTCCTCGGTCACATAGTGAACAAAGAAGGTATTAAGGTGGATCCGGCAAAGATAGAAACTGTTGAAAAGTGGGAAACCCCGAAAACTCCGAAACACATACGCCAGTTTTTAGGACTAGCTGGTTACTACAGAAGGTTCATCCAAGACTTTTCCAGAATAGCAAAACCCTTGACTGCATTAACGCATAAAGGGAAGAAATTTGAATGGAATGATGAACAAGAGAAAGCGTTTCAATTATTGAAGAAAAAGCTAACTACGGCACCTATATTGTCATTGCCTGAAGGGAATGATGATTTTGTGATTTATTGTGATGCATCAAAGCAAGGTCTCGGTTGTGTATTAATGCAACGAACGAAGGTGATTGCTTATGCGTCTAGACAATTGAAGATTCACGAACAAAATTATACGACGCATGATTTGGAATTAGGCGCGGTTGTTTTTGCATTAAAGACTTGGAGACACTACTTATATGGGGTCAAAAGTATTATATATACCGACCACAAAAGTCTTCAACACATATTTAATCAGAAACAACTGAATATGAGGCAGCGTAGGTGGATTGAATTATTGAATGATTACGATTTTGAGATTCGTTACCACCCGGGGAAGGCAAATGTGGTAGCCGATGCCTTGAGCAGGAAGGATAGAGAACCCATTCGAGTAAAATCTATGAATATAATGATTCATAATAACATTACTACTCAAATAAAGGAGGCGCAACAAGGAGTTTTAAAAGAGGGAAATGTAAAGGATGAAATACCCAAAGGATCGGAGAAGCATCTTAATATTCGGGAAGACGGAACCCGGTATAGGGCTGAAAGGATTTGGGTACCAAAATTTGGAGATATGAGAGAAATGGTACTTAGAGAAGCTCATAAAACCAGATACTCAATACATCCTGGAACGGGGAAGATGTACAAGGATCTCAAGAAACATTTTTGGTGGCCGGGTATGAAAGCCGATGTTGCTAAATACGTAGGAGAATGTTTGACGTGTTCTAAGGTTAAAGCTGAGCATCAGAAACCATCAGGTCTACTTCAACAACCCGAAATCCCGGAATGGAAATGGGAAAACATTACCATGGATTTCATCACTAAATTGCCAAGGACTGCAAGTGGTTTTGATACTATTTGGGTAATAGTTGATCGTCTCACCAAATCAGCACACTTTCTACCAATAAGAGAAGATGACAAGATGGAGAAGTTAGCACGACTGTATTTGAAGGAAGTCGTCTCCAGACATGGAATACCAATCTCTATTATCTCTGATAGGGATGGCAGATTTATTTCAAGATTCTGGCAGACATTACAGCAAGCATTAGGAACTCGTCTAGACATGAGTACTGCCTATCATCCACAAACTGATGGGCAGAGCGAAAGGACGATACAAACGCTTGAAGACATGCTACGAGCATGTGTTATTGATTTCGGAAACAGTTGGGATCGACATCTACCGTTAGCAGAATTTTCCTACAACAACAGCTACCATTCAAGCATTGAGATGGCGCCGTTTGAAGCACTTTATGGTAGAAAGTGCAGGTCTCCGATTTGTTGGAGTGAGGTGGGGGATAGACAGATTACGGGTCCGGAGATTATACAAGAAACTACCGAGAAGATCATCCAAATTCAACAACGGTTGAAAACCGCCCAAAGTCGACAAAAGAGCTACGCTGACATTAAAAGAAAAGATATAGAATTTGAAATTGGAGAGATGGTCATGCTTAAAGTTGCACCTTGGAAAGGCGTTGTTCGATTTGGTAAACGAGGGAAATTAAATCCAAGGTATATTGGACCATTCAAGATTATTGATCGTGTCGGACCAGTAGCTTACCGACTTGAGTTACCTCAACAACTCACGGCTGTACATAACACTTTCCACGTCTCGAATTTGAAGAAATGTTTTGCTAAAGAAGATCTCACTATTCCGTTAGATGAAATCCAAATCAACGAAAAACTCCAATTCATCGAAGAACCCGTCGAAATAATGGATCGTGAGGTTAAAAGACTTAAGCAAAACAAGATACCAATTGTTAAGGTTCGATGGAATGCTCGTAGAGGACCCGAGTTCACCTGGGAGCGTGAAGATCAGATGAAGAAGAAATACCCGCATCTATTTCCAGAAGATTCGTCAACACCTTCAACAGCTTAAAATTTCGGGACGAAATTTATTTAACGGGTAGGTACTGTAGTGACCCGAACTTTTCCATGTTTATATATATTAATTGAGATTGATGTTTACATGATTAAATGTTTCCAACATGTTAAGCAATCAAACTTGTTAAGACTTGATTAATTGAAATAGGTTTCATATAGACAATTGACCACCCAAGTTGACCGGTGATTCACGAACGTTAAAACTTGTAAAAAAAAAAACTATACGATGACATATATATGGTTATATATATAGTTAACATGATATTATGATAAGTAAACATATCATTAATTATATTAACAATGAACTACATATGTAAAAACAAGACTACTAACTTAATGATTTTGAAACGAGACATATATGTAACGTTTATCGTTGTAACGACATTTAATGTATATATATCATATTAAGAGATATTCGTACATCATAATATCATGATAATATAATAATTTAAAATCTCTTTTGATATTATAAACATTGGGTTAACAACATTTAACAAGATCGTTAACCTAAAGGTTTCAAAACAACACTTACATGTAACGACTAACGATGACTTAACGACTCAGTTAAAATGTATATACATGTAGTGTTTTAATATGTATTTATACACTTTTGAAAGACTTCAATACACTTATCAAAATACTTCTACTTAACAAAAATGCTTACAATTACATTCTCGTTCAGTTTCATCAACAATTCTACTCGTATGCACCCGTATTCGTACTCGTACAATACACAGCTTTTAGATGTATGTACTATTGGTATATACACTCCAATGATCAGCTCTTAGCAGCCCATGTGAGTCACCTAACACATGTGGGAACCATCATTTGGCAACTAGCATGAAATATCTCATAAGATTACAAAAATATGAGTAATCATTCATGACTTATTTACATGAAAACAAAATTACATATCCTTTATATCTAATCCATACACCAACGACCAAAAACACCTACAAACACTTTCATTCTTCAATTTTCTTCATCTAATTGATCTCTCTCAAGTTCTATCTTCAAGTTCTAAGTGTTCTTCATAAATTCCAAAAGTTCTAGTTTCATAAAATCAAGAATACTTTCAAGTTTGCTAGCTCACTTCCAATCTTGTAAGGTGATCATCCAACCTCAAGAAATCTTTGTTTCTTACAGTAGGTTATAATTCTAATACAAGGTAATAATCATATTCAAACTTTGGTTCAATTTCTATAACTATAACAATCTTATTTCAAGTGATGATCTTACTTGAACTTGTTTTCGTGTCATGATTTTGCTTCAAGAACTTTGAGCCATCCAAGGATCCATTGAAGCTAGATCCATTTTTCTATTTTCCAGTAGGTTCATCCAAGGAACTTAAGGTAGTAATGATGTTCATAACATCATTCGATTCATACATATAAAGCTATCTTATTCGAAGGTTTAAACTTGTAATCACTAGAACATAGTTTAGTTAATTCTAAACTTGTTCGCAAACAAAAGTTAATCCTTCTAACTTGACTTTTAAAATCAACTAAACACATGTTCTATATCTATATGATATGCTAACTTAATGATTTAAAACCTGGAAACACGAAAAACACCGTAAAACAGGATTTACGCCGTCGTAGTAACACCGCGGGCTGTTTTGGGTTAGTTAATTAAAAACTATGATAAACTTTGATTTAAAAGTTGTTATTCTGAGAAAATGATTTTTATTATGAACATGAAACTATATCCAAAAATTATGGTTAAACTCAAAGTGGAAGTATGTTTTCTAAAATGGTCATCTAGACGTCGTTCTTTCGACTGAAATGACTACCTTTACAAAAACGACTTGTAACTTATTTTTCCGACTAGAAACCTATATTTTTTTTGTTTAGATTCATAAAATAGAGTTCAATATGAAACCATAGCAATTTGATTCACTCAAAACGGATTTAAAATGAAGAAGTTATGGGTAAAACAAGATTGGATAATTTTTCTCATTTTAGCTACGTGAAAATTGGTAACAAATCTATTCCAACCATAACTTAATCAACTTGTATTATATATTATGTAATCTTGAGATACCATAGACACGTATACAATGTTTCGACCTATCATGTCGACACATCTATATATATTTCGGAACAACCATAGACACTCTATATGTGAATGTTGGAGTTAGCTATACAGGGTTGAGGTTGATTCCAAAATATATATAGTTTGAGTTGTGATCAATACTGAGATACGTATACACTGGGTCGTGGATTGATTCAAGATAATATTTATCGATTTATTTCTGTACATCTAACTGTGGACAACTAGTTGTAGGTTACTAACGAGGACAGCTGACTTAATAAACTTAAAACATCAAAATATATTAAAAGTGTTGTAAATATATTTTGAACATACTTTGATATATATGTATATATTGTTATAGGTTCGTGAATCAACCAGTGGCCAAGTCTTACTTCCCGACGAAGTAAAAATCTGTGAAAGTGAGTTATAGTCCCACTTTTAAAATCTAATATTTTTGGGATGAGAATACATGCAGGTTTTATAAATGATTTACAAAATAGACACAAGTACGTGAAACTACATTCTATGGTTGAATTATCGAAATCGAATATGCCCCTTTTTATTAAGTCTGGTAATCTAAGAATTAGGGAACAGACACCCTAATTGACGCGAATCCTAAAGATAGATCTATTGGGCCTAACAAACTCCATCCAAAGTACCGGATGCTTTAGTACTTCGAAATTTATATCATATCCGAAGGGTGTCCCGGAATGATGGGGATATTCTTATATATGCATCTTGTTATTGTCGGTTACCAGGTGTTCACCATATGAATGATTTTTATCTCTATGTATGAGATGTGTATTGAAATATGAAATCTTGTGGTCTATTGTTACGATTTGATATATATAGGTTAAACCTATAACTCACCAACATTTTTGTTGACGTTTTAAGCATGTTTATTCTCAGGTGATTATTAAGAGCTTCCGCTGTCGCATACTTAAATAAGGACATGATTTGGAGTCCATGCTTGTATGATATTGTGTAAAAACTGCGTTCAAGAAACTTATTTTGTTGTAACATATTTGTATTGTAAACCATTATGTAATGGTCGTGTGTAAACAGGATATTTTAGATTATCATTATTTGATAATCTACGTAAAGCTTTTTAAATCTTTATTGATGAAATAAAGGTTATGGTTTGTTTAAAAATGAATGCAGTCTTTGAAAAACGTCTCATATAGAGGTCAAAACCTCGCAACGAAATCAATTAATATGGAACGTTTTTAATCAATAAGAACGGGACATTTCAATGTCGATTACCAAGTGTTCACCATATGAATGATTTTTATCTCTATGTATGGGATGTGTATTGAAATATGAAATCCTGTGGTCTATTGTTACGATTTGATATATATAGGTTAAACCTATAACTCACCAACATTTTTGTTGACGTTTAAAGCATGTTTATTCTCAGGTGAATACTAAGAGCTTCCGCTGTTGCATACTAAAATAAGGACAAGATTTGGAGTCCATGTTTGTATGATATTGTGTAAAAACTGCATTCAAGAAACTGATTTCGATGTAACATATTTGTATTGTAAACCATTATGTAATGGTCGTGTGTAAACAGGATATTTTAGATTATCATTATTTGATAATCTACGTAAAGCTTTTTAAACCTTTATGTATGAAATAAAGGTTATGGTTTGTTTTAAAATGAATGCAGTCTTTGAAAAACGTCTCATATAGAGGTCAAAACCTCGCAACGAAATCAATTAATATGGAACGTTTTTAATCAATAAGAACGGGACATTTCAGTTGGTATCAGAGCGTTGGTCTTAGAGAACCAGAAAATTTGCATTAGTGTATCTTATCGAGTTTGTTAGGATGCATTAGTGAGTCTGGACTTCGACCGTGTTTTCTTTAAAAATGATTGCTTAACATTTTTGTTGGAAACTATATATTATTAACATGTATATATTATGTGATATATTAATCTCTTAACATGTTTGATATTGTGTGATAGATGTCTACCTCTAGCACAAATCCCATTGACTCACCTAATAATAACGAAGAGTCAAATATATATTGGACTGATTCACAAGTTCCCGAAGAAGAACCGGAAGAAGAATCAGAACCGGAAGTGGAGGAACCGGAGGAGGAAATAGAACCGGTGGGGGAAATAATAAAACGGTTAAGTAAAAGAAAATTCTCAACCAACCGACCAAGGTTAATTATGGTCAATGGTGTTTCCGCCAAAGCAAAATATTGGGAGGATTACCAATTCTCCGATGAATCGGATTCCGACGAGAATTCCGATGATGTTATAGAAATTACCCCAACTGAATTTAAAATGGCAAAAGAAAATAATAAGGGAAAGGGCATAAAAATAGAGAAATCTAATTCCAACCCCGATGAACTTTATATGTATCGTCAACCCCCGAAGCCCTTAAATTGTAACAATGACCCGGGAACCTCTAAACCACCAGGTTTTTCTAAACCGTTATGGAAAACGACAGCTCGTATTAGGGGAACATCATATATCCCTAGAAACTTGGCAAAATGAACCAAAACCGAAGAAGAAGAAACGAGCGAGTCAGAATAAGATAGTTGTATTTGTGTGGTGTAATATATGTAATATAGTGTGCTTATGCTTTATGATATATGTAAAAATTGCTTGTATTAATAAGTATTTTTTTTATTATGAATCTAACTCTTGTCTATTTTACAGTATAAAAACACAAAATGGATAGACAACCCAATATTTTAAGAGACCTACCCGGAGACATGATTGATGAAATCTTGTCTAGAGTCGGTCAGAATTCCTCGGCACAACTATTTAAGGCGAGATCAGTTTGCAAGACATTCGAAGAACGTTCCAAGAATTCCTTGGTTTATAAAAGGCTTTCGTTCGAAAGATGGGGGATATCACATTGGGAAATCCATAAGTTACGATGTGTTTACTTTGACGCATATATTACGGGGAACCCAAATGCTATTTTACGCAACGGGTTAAGAAATTATTTTGACTCAATATATCCGAATATAGGACTTCATGATTTAGAAAAAGCAGCTAACATGCAACATAAAGAAGCATGTTATGCTTACGGCTTAGTAATGTTCGCTTCTCACCAAAGTGAGAACAAGAACATCAGGCTACAACTATTAAAAAAACCGTTCCCACAAGTGACGGATTCGGTAATTGGGGTAAGAAATGAGGTTTTTAGATTGTTAAGGGACTGTTGGATATTACGTAACCCTCGTTCCTTTGATGACGTTACAACACGCTGTCTTATCAACGGCCATAACAGTTATGTTTCACAAGATCAAGGATGGGAAGTAGCCCTAGTAAAACCAGAATGCATGACTTGTTTCTGGACGTATGAATTACGTGTCTTTATTGCCTTTGCTGAACGACTTGTGTACTAGCTAGAATTATCTTCACAACTATCTTGTATCAAAGTTATTGTGTGCTATATTTCATGCTTTATGTAAAATAAGCGGTATTGTAAGTTTGTAAAATATTGTATAAAAGTTTGAACGCGAAATATTATTATAATCAGTTTTTCATATAGAATTGTAGTAGTTGAATTGTATATTAGCTACTAAGTATGAACTTAACGGTTAGGTACTACCCGAATTTAAACTTATAAAACGCTAATATGAAGAAAAAGCTTTTATAAATGAGTTCATATTATGCTACGAAATACTATTAACTACTCTTAATATTCTGTATGATTAACTTGTTCCATTTGACTATTTTGAAGGAAATGGCACCGACTACTCGACACACCGTGAATATGAATGAAGAGGAATTCCGTACTTTTCTAGCTTCAAACATAGCCGCAGTACAGGCTGCGCTACATACCAACAATAACCTTGGGTCTAGCAGTACAGGAAATCGTGTAGGATGCACCTACAAAGAATTCATTGCCTGCAAACCTTTGGAATTTGATGGAACCGAAGGACCGATCAGATTGAAACGGTGGACCGAGAAGGTCGAATCGGTGTTTGCCATAAGTAAGTGTACTGAAGAGGACAAAGTAAAGTACGCTACGCATACCTTCACAGGTTCTGCGTTAACATGGTGGAATACCTATCTAGAGCAAGTGGGACAAGATGATGCGTACGCACTACCGTGGTCAGCATTCAAGCACTTGATGAACGAGAAGTACCGTCCCAGAACCGAGGTCAATAAGCTCAAGAAAGAACTTAGAGGGTTACGAACCCAAGGATTTTATATTACCACGTACGAAAGACGATTCACAGAATTGTGCCTATTGTGTCCGGGAGCGTTCGAAGATGAGGAAGAGAAGATCGACGCGTTTGTGAAAGGATTACCGAAAAGAATCCAAGAAGATATAAGTTCACACGAGCCCGCCTCCATACAACAGGCATGTAGAATGGCTCACAAACTAGTGAACCAGATTGAGGAAAGAATTAAAGAACAGACGGCTGAAGAGGCCAATGTGAAGCAAGTCAAAAGAAAGTGGGAGGAAAACGGTGATAAGAATCACCAATACAACAACAACAGCAATTACAATAATAATCGCAACAATTATCCCAACAATCGCAACATCAATCGCAACTACAACAAACGGCCCAACAACAACAACAACAACAACAACAACAACAACAACAACAGCAGTAACTACAACAATCATCCCAACAACAATAACAACCGCAACAACAACAACAATCAGAAGCAGCTATGCCAAAGGTGTGAAAAGTATCACTCGGGGTTCTGCACCAAATTTTGAAACAAGTGTAAAAGAAATGGTCATAGCGCGGTGAAGTGTGAGGTCTACGGACCAGGGGTTAACAGAACGAAAGGAACAAATGGTGTCGAAACGAGTAATGGCGGAGCAAGTAGTTGAAATGTCCCGTTCTTATTGATTAAAAACGTTCCATATTAATTGATTTCGTTGCGAGGTTTTGGCCTCTATATGAGACGTTTTTCAAAGACTGCATTCATTTTTAAAACAAACCATAACCTTTATTTCATAGATAAAGGTTTTAAAAAGCTTTACGTAGATTATCAAATAATGATAATCTAAAATATCCTGTTTACACACGACCATTACATAATGGTTTACAATACAAATATGTTACAACAAAATAAGTTTCTTGAATGCAGTTTTTACACAATATCATACACGTATGGACTCCAAATCTTGTCCTTATTTAAGTATGCGACAGCGGAAGCTCTTAATAATCACCTGAGAATAAACATGCTTAAAACGTCAACAAAAATGTTGGTGAGTTATAGGTTTAACCTATATATATCAAATCATAATAATAGACCACAAGATTTCATATTTCAATACACATCCAATACATAGAGATAAAAATCATTCATATGGTGAACACCTGGTAACCAACATTAACAAGATGCATATATAAGAATATCCCCATCATTCCGGGACACCCTTCGGATATGATATAAATTTCGAAGTACTAAAGCATCCGGTACTTTGGATGGGGCTTGTTGGGCCCGATAGATCTATCTTTAGGATTCACGTCAATTAGGGTGTCTGTTCCCTAATTCTTAGATTACCAGACTTAATAAAAAGGGGCATATTCGATTTCGATAATTCAACCATAGAATGTAGTTTCACGTACTTGTGTCTGTTTTGTAAATCGTTTATAAAACCTGCATGTATTCTCATCCCAAAAATATTAGATTTTAAAAGTGGGACTATAACTCACTTTCACAGATTTTTACTTCGTCGGGAAGTAAGACTTGGCCACTGGTTGATTCACGAACCTATAACAATATATACATATATATCAAAGTATGTTCAAAATATATTTACAACACTTTTAATATATTTTGATGTTTTAAGTTTATTAAGTCAGCTGTCCTCGTTAGTAACCTACAACTAGTTGTCCACAGTTAGATGTACATAAATAAATCGATAAATATTATCTTAAATCAATCCACGACCCAGTGTATACGTATCTCAGTATTGATCACAACTCAAACTATTTATATTTTGGAATCAACCTCAACCCTGTATAGCTAACTCCAACATTCACATATAGAGTGTCTATGGTTGTTCCGAAATATATATAGATGTGTCGACATGATAGGTCGAAACATTGTGTACGTGTCTATGGTATCTCAAGATTACATAATATACAATACAAGTTGATTAAGTTATGGTTGGAATAGATTTGTTACCAATTTTCACGTAGCTAAAATGAGAAAAATTATCCAATCTTGTTTTACCCATAACTTCTTCATTTTAAATCCGTTTTGAGTGAATCAAATTGCTATGGTTTCATATTGAACTCTATTTTATGAATCTAAACATAAAAAGTATAGGTTTATAGTCGGAAAAATAAGTTACAAGTCGTTTTTGTAAAGGTAGTCATTTCAGTCGAAAGAACGACGTCTAGATGACCATTTTAGAAAACATACTTCCACTTTGAGTTTAACCATAATTTTTGGATATAGTTTCATGTTCATAATAAAAATCATTTTCTCAGAATAACAACTTTTAAATCAAAGTTTTTCATAGTTTTTAATTAACTAACCCAAAACAGCCCGCGGTGTTACTACGACGGCGTAAATCCGGTTTTACGGTGTTTTTCGTGTTTCCAGGTTTTAAATCATTAAGTTAGCATATCATATAGATATAGAACATGTGTTTAGTTGATTTTAAAAGTCAAGTTAGAAGGATTAACTTTTGGCATAACTTTTGACGTCTCATATAGAGGTCAAAACCTCGCAACGAAATCAATTAATATGGAACGTTTTTAATCAATAAGAACGGGACATTTCAACTACTTGCTCCGCCATTACTCGTTCCGACACCATTTATTCCTTTCGTTCTATTAACCCCTGGTCCGTAGACCTCACACTTTGCCGCGCTATGACCATTTCTTTTACACTTGTTGCAAAATTTGGTGCAGAACCCCGAGTGATACTTTTCACACCTTTGGCATAGCTGCTTCTGATTGTTGTTGTTGTTGCGGTTATTATTGTTTTTGGGATGATTGTTGTAGTTACTGCTGTTGTTGTTGTTGTTGTTGTTGGGCTGTTTGTTGTAGTTGCGATTGATGTTGCGATTGTTGGGATAATTGTTGCGATTATTGTTGTAATTGCTGTTGTTGTTGTATTGGTGATTCTTATCACCGTTTTCCTCCCACTTTCTTTTGACTTGCTTCACATTGGCCTCTTCAGCAGTCTGTTCTTTAATTCTTTCTTCAATCTGGTTCACTAGTTTGTGAGCCATTCTACATGCCTGTTGTATGGAGGCGGGCTCGTGTGAACTTATATCTTCTTGGATTCTTTCCGGTAATCCTTTCACAAACGCGTCGATCTTCTCTTCCTCATCTTCGAATGCTCCCGAACACAATAGGCACAATTCTGTGAATCGTCTTTCGTACGTGGTAATATCAAATCCTTGGGTTCGTAACCCTCTAAGTTCTGTCTTGAGCTTATTGACCTCGGTTCTGGGACGATACTTCTCGTTCATCAAGTGCTTGAATGCTGACCACGGTAGTGCGTACGCATCGTCTTGTCCCACTTGCTCTAGATAGGTATTCCACCATGTTAACGCAGAACCTGTGAAGGTATGCGTAGCGTACTTCACTTTGTCCTCTTCAGTACACTTACTTATGGCAAACACTGATTCGACCTTCTCGGTCCACCGTTTCAATCCGATCGGTCCTTCGGTTCCATCAAATTCCAAAGGTTTGCAGGCAGTGAATTCTTTGTAGGTGCATCCTACACGATTTCCTGTACTGCTAGATCCAAGGTTATTGTTGGTATGTAGCGCAGCCTGTACTGCGGCTATGTTTGAAGCTAGAAAAGTACGGAATTCCTCTTCATTCATATTCACGGTGTGTCGAGTAGTCGGTGCCATTTCCTTCAAAATAGTCAAATGGAACAAGTTAATCATACAGAATATTAAGAGTAGTTAATAGTATTTCGTAGCATAATATGAACTCATTTATAAAAGCTTTTTCTTCATATTAGCGTTTTATAAGTTTAAATTCGGGTAGTACCTACCCGTTAAGTTCATACTTAGTAGCTAATATACAATTCAACTACTACAATTCTATATGAAAAACTGATTATAATAATATTTCGAGTTCAAACTTTTATACAATATTTTACCAACTTACAATACCGCTTATTTTACATAAAGCATGAAATATAGCACACAATAACTTTGATACAAGATAGTTGTGAAGATAATTCTAGCTAGTACACAAGTCGTTCAGCAAAGGCAATAAAGACACGTAATTCATACGTCCAGAAACAAGTCATGCATTTTGGTTTTACTAGGACTACTTCCCATCCTTGGTCATGTGCAACATAACCGTTATGGCCGTTGATAAGACAGCGTGTTGTAACGTCGTCAAAGGGACGAGGGTTACGTAATGTCCAACAGTCCCGTAATAATCTAAAAACCTCATTTCTTACCCCAATTACCGACTCCGTCACTTGTGGAAACGTTTTGTTTAATAGTTGTAGCCCGATGTTCTTGTTCTCACTTTGGTGAGAAGCAAACATTACTAATCCGTAAGCATAACATGCTTCTTTATGTTGCATGTTAGCCGCTTTTTCTAAATCACGAAGTCCAATATTCGGATATATTGAGTCAAAATAATTTCTTAACCCGTTGCGTAAAATAGCATTTGGGTTCCCCGCAATATATGCGTCAAAGTAAACACATCGTAACTTATGGGTTTCCCAATGTGATATCCCCCATCTTTCAAACGAAAGTCTCTTATAAACCAAGACATTCTTGGAACGTTCTTCGAATGTCTTACAAACTGATCTCGCCTTAAATAGTTGTGCCGAGGAATTCTGGCCGACTCTAGACAAGATTTCATCAATCATGTCTCTGGGTAGGTCTCTTAAAATATTGGGTTGTCTATCCATTTTGTGTTTTTAAACTGTAAAATAGACAAGAGTTAGATTCATAAAAAAAATACTTATTAATACAAGCAATTTTTACATATATCATAAAGCATAAGAACACTATATTACATATATTACACCACACGAATACAACTATCTTATTCCGACTCCCTCGTTTCTTCTTCTTCGGTTTTGGTTCGTTTTGCCAAGTTTCTAGGGATATATGATGTTCCCCTAATACGAGCCGTCGTTGTCCACATTGGTTTAGAAAAACCTGGTGGTTTAGAGGTTCCCGGGTCATTGTTACAACTTAAGAACTTCGAGGGTTGACGATACATATAAAGTTCATCGGGGTTGGAATTAGATTTCTCTATTTTTATGCCCTTTCCCTTATTATTTTCTTTTGCCTTTTTAAATTCAGTTGGGATAATTTCTATAACATCATTGGAATTCTCGTCGGAATCCGATTCATCGGAGAATTGGTAATCCTCCCAATATTTTGCTTCCTTGGTGGAAACACCATTGACCATAATTAACCTTGGTCGGTTGGTTGAGGATTTTCTTTTACTTAACCGTTTTATTATTTCCCCACCGGTTCTATTTCCTCCTCCGGTTCCTCTTCTTCCGGTTCTGATTCTTCTTCCGATTCCGACTCTTCTTCCGGTTCCTCTTCGGAAACTTGTGAATCAGTCCACGAATCATTCCAATTTACATTTGACTCTTCATTATTATTAGGTGAGTCAATGGGACTTGTTCTAGAGGTAGACATCTATCACATAATATCAAACACGTTAAGAGATTAATATATCACATAATATTCACATGTTAAAAATATATAGTTTCCAACAAAATTTGTTAAGCAATCATTTTTCAAGTAAACACGGTCGAAGTCCAGACTCACTAATGCATCCTAACAACCTCGATAAGACACACTAATGCAAATTTCTGGTTCTCTAAGACCAACGCTCGGATACCAACTGAAATGTCCCGTTCTTATTGATTAAAAACGTTCCATATTAATTGATTTCGTTGCGAGGTTTTGACCTCTATATGAGACGTTTTTCAAAGACTGCATTCATTTTTAAAACAAACCATAACCTTTATTTCATAGATAAAGGTTTTAAAAAGCTTTACGTAGATTATCAAATAATGATAATCTAAAATATCCTGTTTACACACGACCATTACATAATGGTTTACAATACAAATATGTTACAACAAAATAAGTTTCTTGAATGCAGTTTTTACACAATATCATACACGTATGGACTCCAAATCTTGTCCTTATTTAAGTATGCGACAGCGGAAGCTCTTAATAATCACCTGAGAATAAACATGCTTAAAACATCAACAAAAATGTTGGTGAGTTATAGGTTTAACCTATATATATCAAATCATAATAATAGACCACAAGATTTCATATTTCAATACACATTCCATACATAGAGATAAAAATCATTCATATGGTGAACACCTGGTAACCGACATTAACAAGATGCATATATAAGAATATCCCCATCATTCCGGGACACCCTTCGGATATGATATAAATTTCGAAGTACTAAAGCATCCGGTACTTTGGATGGGGCTTGTTGGGCCCGATAGATCTATCTTTAGGATTCACGTCAATTAGGGTGTCTGTTCCCTAATTATTAGATTACCAGACTTAATAAAAAGGGGCATATTCGATTTCGATAATTCAACCATAGAATGTAGTTTCACGTACTTGTGTCTATTTTGTAAATCGTTTATAAAACCTGCATGTATTCTCATCCCAAAAATATTAGATTTTAAAAGTGGGACTATAACTCACTTTCACAGATTTTTACTTCGTCGGGAAGTAAGCCTTGGCCACTGGTTGATTCACAAACCTATAACAATATATACATATATATCAAAGTATGTTCAAAATATATTTACAACACTTTTAATATATTTTGATGTTTTAAGTTTATTAAGTCAGCTGTCCTCGTTAGTAACCTACAACTAGTTGTCCACAGTTAGATGTACATAAATAAATCGATAAATATTATCTTAAATCAATCCACGACCCAGTGTATACGTATCTCAGTATTGATCACAACTCAAACTATTTATATTTTGGAATCAACCTCAACCCTGTATAGCTAACTCCAACATTCACATATAGAGTGTCTATGGTTGTTCCGAAATATATATAGATGTGTCGACATGATAGGTCGAAACATTGTGTACGTGTCTATGGTATCTCAAGATTACATAATATACAATACAAGTTGATTAAGTTATGGTTGGAATAGATTTGTTACCAATTTTCACGTAGCTAAAATGAGAAAAATTATCCAATCTTGTTTTACCCATAACTTCTTCATTTTAAATCCGTTTTGAGTGAATCAAATTGCTATGGTTTCATATTGAACTCTATTTTATGAATCTAAACATAAAAAGTATAGGTTTATAGTCGGAAAAATAAGTTACAAGTCGTTTTTGTAAAGGTAGTCATTTCAGTCGAAAGAACGACGTCTAGATGACCATTTTAGAAAACATACTTCCACTTTGAGTTTAACCATAATTTTTGGATATAGTTTCATGTTCATAATAAAAATCATTTTCTCAGAATAACAACTTTTAAATCAAAGTTTATCATAGTTTTTAATTAACTAACCCAAAACAGCCCGCGGTGTTACTACGACGGCGTAAATCCGGTTTTACGGTGTTTTTCGTGTTTCCAGGTTTTAAATCATTAAGTTAGCATATCATATAGATATAGAACATGTGTTTAGTTGATTTTAAAAGTCAAGTTAGAAGGATTAACTTTTGTTTGCGAACAAGTTTAGAATTAACTAAACTATGTTCTAGTGATTACAAGTTTAAACCTTCGAATAAGATAGCTTTATATGTATGAATCGAATGATGATATGAAAATCATTACTACCTTAAGTTCCTTGGATAAACCTACTGGAAAAGAGAAAAATGGATCTAGCTTCAACGGATCCTTGGATGGCTCGAAGTTCTTGAAGCAGAATCATGACACGAAAACAAGTTCAAGTAAGATCATCACTTGAAATAAGATTGTTATAGTTATAGAAATTGAACCAAAGTTTGAATATTATTATTACCTTGTATTAGAATGATAACCTACTGTAAGAAACAAAGATTTCTTGAGGTTAGATGATCACCTTACAAGATTGGAAGTGAGCTAGCAAACTTGAAAGTATTCTTGATTTTATGTAACTAGAACTTGTAGAATTTATGAAGAACACTTAGAACTTGAAGATAGAACTTGAGAGAGATCAATTAGATGAAGAAAATTGAAGAATAAAAGTGTTTTTAGGTGTTTTTGGTCGTTGGTGTATGGATTAGATATAAAGGATATGTAATTTTGTTTTCATGTAAATAAGTCATGAATGATTACTCATATTTTTGTAATTTTATGAGATATTTCATGCTAGTTGCCAAATGATGGTTCTCACATGTGTTAGGTGACTCACATGGGCTACTAAGAGCTGATCATTGGAGTGTATATACCAATAGTACATACATCTAAAAGCTGTGTATTGTACGAGTACGAATACGGGTGCATACGAGTAGAATTGTTGATGAAACTGAACGAGGATGTAATTGTAAGCATTTTTGTTAAGTAGAAGTATTTTGATAAGTGTCTTGAAGTCTTTCAAAAGTGTATGAATACATATTAAAACACTACATGTATATACATTTTAACTGAGTCGTTAAGTCATCGTTAGTCGTTATATGTAAATGTTGTTTTGAAACCTTTAGGTTAATGATCTTGTTGAATGTTGTTAACCCATTGTTTATTATAACAAATGAGATGTTAAATTGTTATATTATCATGATATTATGATATATAATATATATTAATATGATGTATATACAGTTAAATGTCGTTACAACGATAATCCTTACATATATGTCTCGTTTCGAAATCATTAAGTTAGTAGTCTTATTTTTACATATGTATTTCATTGTTAATACACTTAATAATATATTTACTTATCATTTAACATAATTAACCAAGTGTATCAATATCTTAATATGATTCATATGTACCTAGTAAGACGTTGTTATAACGATAATCGTTATATATATCGTTTTCGAGTTTCTTAAATTAATAGTCTCATTTTTATGTATATAACTCATTGTTAAAATACCTAATGAGATACATACTTATAATAAAAACATGTTAACTATATATATAACCATATATATGTCATCGTATAGTTTTTACAAGTTTTAACGTTCGTGAATCACCGGTCAACTTGGGTGGTCAATTGTCTATATGAAACATATTTCAATTAATCAAGTCTTAACAAGTTTGATTGCTTAACATGTTGGAAACATTTAATCATGTAAATATCAATCTCAATTAATATATATAAACATGGAAAAGTTCGGGTCACTACAGTAGTGTCGGAGCAAGTTATGCCAATGTAGTTTGTTATAAATATGGAAAACCGGGCCACATTATTAGAAATTGCCCGAACCAGGAGAACACGAATGGACAAGGCCGTGGAAGAGTTTTCAATATTAATGCGGCAGAGGCACAGGAAGACCCGGAGCTTGTTACGGGTACGTTTCTTATTGACAATAAATCTGCTTACGTTTTATTTGATTCGGGTGCGGATAGAAGCTATACGAGTAGAGATTTTTGTGCTAAATTAAGTTGTCCATTGATGTGATGACCCGGAGATTTCCGAACAAATTTAAACTTTGATATTTATATATATCTGACACGATAAGCAAAATATGTAATGTTGAGTCTCGAAAACTTTGAAACTATATTCATGTAAACAAATACCCTTTGACCATGCCTAACGATTCACGAACAATTTTGTGTAAATAAAGATATATACATATACATAGGTGTGATTATGAAATTGAAATATATTAATGAAACATTGAACAGATTAGTTAATATGAATATAAGCTATGAAATCTATTTTATGAATTTGGAAATGTTATCAAGGTATTGAATGAATAATACTTTATACGAACGTATTTGTTCGATGTAAGTTTATCGGTGAGATTAAAAGATAATATCAACTGATTGAATTATCAGATACATTGAATTATGATTATGAGTCTCTGTTATGTGGTCCACTTTGAATTAGAGAACTCTTACTTTTAACGGTATTCAGAAATAATGGTGAAGTGATCTTCAAATAAGAACAAGGTGTCACTTATCGAGAGTTAGACAAAAGTTAGTGGAGAATTAAATTTCATAATACATTGATTGATCTATTTTCAAACGTGTGAAAACGTTTTTCGATATAATAGAACTGGTTATTAAAATATATTTATTTAAATAACGTAAGTTGGTATTTCGATTATTAGTCATATACATAGAAAACCTGCGACTTGTATTTAGAATATATGTTTTCTAGATTCATTAATCACACGATAGTAACACTCTCTTAGTAATGCGGTTGATATTTAAAAACGTTAGTGCATAAAGAAATTGGTCCTATTTAAAGCCTTAAAGAATAAAGAAAACGTGTTATAATATTTTCTAAACGATTATAAAACAAACTTTGAAATATAAGTGGTTTTGAAAAGTTAACTAGTATGTTATTAGATAAATTTTAAATATATATCTATATTTTAAATTAGTCATAAAACGTTGTGATTTTAATATTAATAAATAGGCTTTGATAAATAACAAGATTATGAATTATAAAAGGAAATGACCAAAACACTCAAAAGATTAAGTTACACTTTGAGTGGGTTAGTTTTTAATTTATTTAAGTCTAGTTATTAATAAAGGTACATGTCACAAATTGTTTAATTTAAAATAAAATATTTTAATAAACAACGAGACTTTGATTTAAATACGTAAATGACCACAATGCTAAATTTTATAAGTGATATTTTTATAAAGATAAATTATTGATAAGTAAGTCTAATTTTTGTAAAAGGTACACGTCGCGTAACGAAAAAGGCTAGTTTTCTAAACGTACGAAAGTGCGATCGAAAAACCGAAAGTAGTACATGAGTCGTGAGACCACGACCGTGTCATTTTTGTAAAAATTATATTTTTACCATGAGCGTAAATATAATATAATATTTAATTAATTCTAAAGATTAAATATAATATATATTAAATAATATATAATTTACTTAACACTAACATATGTGTAACGTATGTAAACTAAAAGTGTCGGCATGAAATTCTTTGAATGATTGTGTACAGGTAACATGAGGGGTAGGTGAGGATACATCTCTTTAAAAGTCGAACGATCTCGTTTTCTGAATTCATTTTCATTCTATCTATCTATTCCTCGCATTTCTCAATATATATATAAATTATAATTATTTTTATTATTAATATTAATATCATTAATCATATTATTATTAGTAAGTATTAGTGATAATATTATTAGTATTATTCACATAAAATACTACGACGAGGTCATGAGCGGGATTATTTCAAAAACGGATTTTATGAGCGGGATAGAGTTAAGGAAATTATGGGTTATAGCTAAGGAGGTTATGGGTATGGATCGGGGGGTTTTACTCGTGAGTCAATATGGTGTTTATCATCTCCGTTGCGTCTACGTACTTTCCTGCAATATTGAATCTTAATATTGATACGTGAGCACTCATAACTTAACTTTTATTTATCAATAATGTACCCCTGACTAGTGCTCGAGAAAATAGGATTATGCATGCTTGTACTTTTGATATTGCCTTTAGATAGGATAGGCTAAATCTTGAGGTTAGTTACACCTGTGGTTAAGATAAGGTATAAGATATGCATGTCGTTGGAGAGCTAACGAAAAATTAAGAACTTTTCATTTAGATATCGAATGGATTCGATGAATGGTTAGAAAGTTATGAATTAAACAATTAATTTCGTAATTAAGATTGCTAATGATAATTAGTGAACTAATTTTCTGGGTTATAAAAAGTGGTTATTTGGATTCTACTCGTCGAGTAGATGAATTTTCATATAAAGCACGTATCGTTTCGTTGAACGGTTGTCAAGTTATGGACAAAAGAAGTTTTGCAAATTTTGAAAAAATGTCGAAAAGGGAACTGAAATTCTCGCTGATCTGCGTTGTTTCAGATTTAAGAAAAATACCACTAAATTCTTTGCTGTAAGGTCTAGCAAACGACTCTGGCCGTTTGTCAATTTGAGTCTCGACGATTTTTCTAAAAATCGTCAAAGTTGACTGTTTCGTCACATTTTAAAAATTCTGAAAAGAGCTGAAACTTTTTATTAAAAATGTCAGTTTTGTATCAGTTGTCATGGTCGGCCTGATGTGTGTTTACTTTTGCCAAAAATCATGTTATATCTTTGTGGTAACTAGAATTTGCAGGCTTTGACCGTTTGTCAATCCGAGTTTCGAGGAATTTTCTAAAAATCTCCAAAGTAGGCTACTCGGTCACTTTTGTAAATTTATTAAAGCTGAAAAATTAACTTTGAAACGCCGAAACCGCATTGGCAACTACGAGTTGTCTAGGGTTAGTTTACTTCTGTAACATTTATGCTTAATCTTTTTGGTAAAGTGTAACTCTTATCTTTGACCGTTTATCAATCAGAGCTCCGATAATTTTTTTTCTAAAGGCCGTTTAGTCATGTTTGACCGAAAAATCATTTTTTGTATAAGTTATTGTATTTTTGCATGCGACCTCGTTTTTACTTTAACCTTTGACTTTTGACCTTAAACTTTGACTTTTCCGTTAACTTTTCAGTTAATATTTTTGTGTTGACTTTCTCTAAAAACTAAAATACTATTTTATGATTATGAAACCATTTGTGATACGTTGTTTCACACGTCACCTTTTACTAGAATTTTAACTAAACATGAGTAATATAACATGTTACTATACTGTTGAGTCAGACTCGAGCATTAGGATTGTGGTACACTATGACTTAACCCTAATTTGTTAGACAAATATTGATCAACATAAATATATATATAATTAATATAGGTTCGTGAATCCGAGGCCAACCTTGCACTTGTTCAATGACGTTATATGTATTTTTACTACGAAATACAGTATGGTGAGTTTCATTACTCCCCTTTTAAATGTTTTTGCAATATATATTTTTGGGACTGAGAATGCATGCGCTTTTATAAATGTTTTACGAAATAGACACAAGTAATCGAAACTACATTATATGGTTGAATGATCGAAATCGAATATGCCCCTTTTTATTAAGTCTGGTAATCTAAGAATTAGGGAACAGACACCCTAATTGACGCGAACTCTAAAGATAGATCTATCAGGCCCAACAAGCCCCATCCAAAGTACCGGATGCTTTAGTACTTCGAAATTTATATCATGTCCGAAGGAGGATCCCGGAATGATGGGGATATTCTTATATGCATATTGTGAATGTCGGTTACCAGGTGTTCAATCCATATGAATGATTATTTTTGTCTCTATGCATGGGACGTATATTTATGAGAACTGGAAATGAAATTCTTGTGGTCTATTAAAATGATGGAAATAAATGATTATGATAAACTAATGAACTCACCAACCTTTTGGTTGACACTTTAAAGCATGTTTATTCTCAGGTGTTAAAGAAATCTTCCGCTGTGCATTTGCTCATTTTAAAGATATTACTTGGAGTCTTTCATAGCATATTTCGAAGAATGTTGCATTCGAGTCATTGAGTTCATCAAAGATTATTATTAAATCAATTTATAGTTGGATAGTGGATATTATGAAATGGTATACATGCCTGTCAATTTTCGATGTAAAGAAAGATTGTCTTTTAAAAACGAATGCAATGTTTGTAAAATGTATCATATAGAGGTCAAATACCTCGCAATGTAATCAACTATTGTGAATCGTTTATAATGTATATGAACGGGTCCTTTCAGTTGGTATCAGAGCGGTGGTCTTAGCGAACCAGGTCTACATTAGTGTGTCTAACAGATAAGTTGATAGGATGCATTAGTGAGTCTGGACTTCGACCGTGTCTGCATGTCAATAGTTTTGCTTATCATTTTGTGTCAAAAATTAACTACTTATCATCCTCAGGAAATTACCTGCTTATCATTTTTAGTCTAAGACACGTCTTGCTGCATTGATTGCATGAATAGTGTATAGACAAAAATTCATATCTTAGTGTATCTGCTAAATCATATCTTATCGTATCTATTACTGTAAACGTTGCCTGATATATCCCGTAAATTCCTCCGTAATTTACGAAATCTTTTGTTCTATATATATGGATATTCTATGTAATTAGAATACCATCCGATAACTGAAAATCATTTCATATCGAAAAAAAAAAATCCTTATTCAATCGTACGAAATGGAATTCATCATTAATTCAAGTTCCTCGGATTTCGAAATGGAATCCCACTCCAGCTCAGAAAGCAGTGTGACCGGAATAGATCAACCAATCAGTCATCACCTATTCTGGATGAATTGGGGATGGGTTCGTAGCCTCCTCAATCATTGGAGACAAGAAGAAGGTGATCCCTTCCATCCACCACATTGCCCTCTTGACGAAGAACCTGAAGCACTTACCGGCGAACCTGTCCGAAACACCATTTTCTCGCTCATTTCCAGAGTATCTCGTCACGATTATATATTACATCAAATTTTAGATTTTATTTATCCGCTCGTCCGAACCGACAATCACCCCGGTGTAATAGAAGAAGTCAACGAGCTTCGCGCTCGGGTAGTGGCTTTGGAGAATATGGTGCAGAGATTACAAACACCAGCAGCAGCATCAGCAGCATAACCAGTAACACCATCATCAACGCCAATAGTACCATTACCACCCCAACCACAACCACGTCGTAAACCTCAACTTTACACTCTGTCCCACGAGCACCAATGTCATACGCCCTGTAGATACCAAGGAATACCAACAACAATAACCGACGAAGTATTAATTCATAACTTCATTGGAGAAACATTCCGCGCAGATTATGTCATCTCTAAAGTTTTAGAGATTATCTATCTCAGCCTTAACCATAAACCAGATGAGTGAACAGTAATGATAGAGAAAAGAATCGAAACCCTGACAAGAATGGGGCTCGACTTACAAGTTAGATTTGTTTTACCAATAGCATCAGCAGTACCTATAACCTTACCAACACAGTCTGTGCTGTCCAAACTATTAGAATCGTCAGCACCTGTAACATCACAAGCTCCGCCAGTTCAAGAAATCACTGTGGAAACCATTACGAATCATATAACGAGTATATTGTATTAACGAGTTATGAAGTATAAACTCAGTTCCTCCGAAGAATTTTATATGTATATCCTACATATGTATAAATTTTTAACTATAATAAATCTTCCTGTACTAAGCTATTATGTATGGAACTTAACTATCCGGTTAATTCATATTACTAATATGCTATGATGTACATCCGTCGATAACAACTTACCATTGTTAACTACAATCTCTGTTTCAACTCAATGAATCTTATTTCATAATAAATCAAGTGTATCATTCAATAACATGTTTGATTTTACACTTTCATCTGCGATGCACTCAAAACTTTCTAGAAAACATCAATCGTACATTGCGAAGTTCGCAAGAATTCTTCAAGCATCAACATCCTTCATTGAGGAATATCAATAAAAATAAATATTAAAGTATTGATTGCACTAGTGAAATACTCCGTGAAAATTATGTAATCTCTAATGTTTTAGAGATTATTCATTTCGAAATTCAAGCCGAAAATCAAATGAGTTTAATATGACATTAACTCATTAAATCGTTATTATATCTGAAGAAAATATATATGAAATATTATTTTCATAAAAGATTGTAATTGAAAATTCCCTTGTACAAAAGATTAATTGTGAAATTTTTTTTAACGGGTAGGTAATACCCGAAAGATATTTAAATTCACAATTAAAATGTTACAACAATCACCAACTGTATTCACTACTCTCTCAACAATATACAACCTTTCGTAAAAATCAAACAACCATTCTCATTCAAATTTAATTACCTAATCTGATTACGACAAATCAAAAATCCAAGTCAAGATTTAATAGAAGACATCACTCTTAGAATTTCTACATCTATCAAAGTCATACTTTGAATTCAAAACTGTGATAGAATATCACTCTTAATCGTAACACTTAGATGAATATGAAAAATCATTCGGGATTTAGGACGATTTCATCATTTAGATATTGACTATGACAATCTGCATTTAAAACCCTTCGAAATTCCTGAAGACATTTCAAATAATGAACAATTGAGATGATGATCCAACCACACATTACCTGAAGTTTTGTACCTGAGAAACTCTCGAAACCAAAGTTATCGTTTAACACGTACCCGTGTCGAATTCTTTAGCATTTAGTAGCAAAAACAACATTTCGATTCCTTTTCAATATAGCCAACTTTGTCACAGCTCCAGCAAGTCAACCTCAACTTTTCAGTCGGACTAATCTTATTTTAACCTCGATAGATACGTTGCCCATTTGTCATTGTTACTGGGGAACCTTTCATATTCTTACCATCAACAATACGATTCTTCTGAACCCATCTCGAACTGATAACTAGTGATTCAAATATTATAGCATTAAATGCAGTGGAAACATAAAAATGGGAGATGGTTTAAACGGCCAAAAGTTGGATGAGAAAAGATAGTGAGTTGGTAAAGCTCAGAAAAAAAAGAATTTGGTACTGAAAAATGGATTGAGCAAAGTATGAAGGAAGCTATGGACAAATCACAGAGACTAAATCTGCCTTCAAAGGATCCAAATAATTCAGTGCCTGTTGAACTCGTTAGCAAACACCTTACTTCTTATTCTAAACCTTCACAGACAGATATTCTTCATCATCATCTCACCTTAAATATTAGAAGATATCTTCGTATCTTTCATTATACATATTCTCCATATCTTTGGAGATATTATCACAACGATTCTTATCTGAGATCATTTATCTCTCCGTAATACCTGCAACATAAAAGAAACTGTGTTAGTTTCTAAATTCTGAAAAATTTAAACATGAATGTTTTGAAGTAGTGTTGGGAACTGATGCATGAGTTAGTATAATATAATGACACTTGATCAACGTCATTATATTGCAGTAATTCATGTTGAGTTTCTAATGGAACGTGATGATTCACAGAATATACCGTCATCATGTGTCATTTACACGACTCTGACATTCTATCTAATCTCTAAACATATCAAGAAAATATTTCTTGATGATTCGGTCTTTTTCAGGGTATTCTGGTAATTTGACAAATCAAGATAGTACCCTTTCAAATTCCATCTTAGAACAATTACTATGTTCATTCTGAAATCCATATCTACGAATTCTGGACCATTACAAGAGCTATTTAATCGCAAGAAGAAGAAACGAAAGGATAAAGCTCCGAAATAGAAACTGGGGTATAAACCGCAGCAAATAGAAGAGAGCATTAACTGTGGATGACGATGATTATATAAGACAGAAGCAGGGACATCGAAATATAAGGGGGGATATAAAATCTAGCAACAACCCGAAAATTACAAACCGTATATATCGATGCATATAGCAACGTAAAGAAACGGAAGAACTAAAAACACTATAAACCCTAGGGCATAGTAAAAGTAAATAGATTCTTCCGGTGGCAGGTTAAAAAGAAGAATGACAGATATGAACGTTAAGAGTATATCAAGGATCAGAATGGGATGGAGCATATTAACGAATACTTTAAAGAAGGAATTGAGGAAGGAAGACTAGAAGGTGTGAGTAGTAAGGAAATGGAGAGGGTAGATTTATAGGAAAAATATCCGACAGAGCAATCGAAGCAGATTATCGCGTTTAGCCAAAGAAGATCTAAATCTCCTTAATTACCGAAAAATCAAATCTTATTATGAAGATTTCTTCTAAATTCCTTAAATTCCGGAAATCAATCTTGAATACGCCGCCGGTTAAGTCAAACCTACCTTTATTCATTTTCACTCTTTTGCAATAGCTTCACTTATACTCTTCGCATAATCAAATTGGGTTATCTATATTACTAGATGATGATAAAACTCTATGTATCAGTTTACATTCGTCATAATAACATTCTTACTGTTAGCCATGACGACCTCTATCAAATTTCGGGACGAAATTTCTTTTAATGGGTAGGTACTGTGATGACCCGGAGATTTCCGAACAAATTTAAACTTTGATATTTATATATATCTGACACGATAAGCAAAATATGTAATGTTGAGTCTCGAAAACTTTGAAACTATATTCATGTAAACAAATACCCTTTGACCATGCCTAACGATTCACGAACAATTTTGTGTAAATAAAGATATATACATATACATAGGTGTGATTATGAAATTGAAATATATTAATGAAACATTGAACAGATTAGTTAATATGAATATAAGCTATGAAATCTATTTTATGAATTTGGAAATGTTATCAAGGTATTGAATGAATAATACTTTATACGAACGTATTTGTTCGATGTAAGTTTATCGGTGAGATTAAAAGATAATATCAACTGATTGAATTATCAGATACATTGAATTATGATTATGAGTCTCTGTTATGTGGTCCACTTTGAATTAGAGAACTCTTACTTTTAACGGTATTCAGAAATAATGGTGAAGTGATCTTCAAATAAGAACAAGGTGTCACTTATCGAGAGTTAGACAAAAGTTAGTGGAGAATTAAATTTCATAATACATTGATTGATCTATTTTCAAACGTGTGAAAACGTTTTTCGATATAATAGAACTGGTTATTAAAATATATTTATTTAAATAACGTAAGTTGGTATTTCGATTATTAGTCATATACATAGAAAACCTGCGACTTGTATTTAGAATATATGTTTTCTAGATTCATTAATCACACGATAGTAACACTCTCTTAGTAATGCGGTTGATATTTAAAAACGTTAGTGCATAAAGAAATTGCTCCTATTTAAAGCCTTAAAGAATAAAGAAAACGTGTTATAATATTTTCTAAACGATTATAAAACAAACTTTGAAATATAAGTGGTTTTGAAAAGTTAATTAGTATGTTATTAGATAAATTTTAAATATATATCTATATTTTAAATTAGTCATAAAACGTTGTGATTTTAATATTAATAAATAGGCTTTGATAAATAACAAGATTATGAATTATAAAAGGAAATGACCAAAACACTCAAAAGATTAAGTTACACTTTGAGTGGGTTAGTTTTTAATTAATTTAAGTCTAGTTATTAATAAAGGTCCATGTCACAAATTGTTTAATTTAAAATAAAATATTTTAATAAACAACGAGACTTTGATTTAAATACGTAAATGACCACAATGCTAAATTTTATAAGTGATATTTTTATAAAGATAAATTATTGATAAGTAAGTCTAATTTTTGTAAAAGGTACACGTCGCGTAACGAAAAAGGCTAGTTTTCTAAACGTACGAAAGTGCGATCGAAAAACCGAAAGTAGTACATGAGTCGTGAGACCACGACCGTGTCATTTTTGTAAAAATTATATTTTTACCATGAGCGTAAATATAATATAATATTTAATTAATTCTAAAGATTAAATATAATATATATTAAATAATATATAATTTACTTAACACTAACATATGTGTAACGTATGTAAACTAAAAGTGTCGGCATGAAATTCTTTGAATGATTGTGTACAGGTAACATGAGGGGTAGGTGAGGATACATCTCTTTAAAAGTCGAACGATCTCGTTTTCTGAATTCATTTTCATTCTATCTATCTATTCCTCGCATTTCTCAATATATATATAAATTATAATTATTTTTATTATTAATATTAATATCATTAATCATATTATTATTAGTAAGTATTATTAATAATATTATTAGTATTATTCACATAAAATACTACGACGAGGTCATGAGCGGGATTATTTCAAAAACGGATTTTATGAGCGGGATAGAGCTAAGGAAATTATGGGTTATAGCTAAGGAGGTTATGGGTATGGATCGGGGGGTTTTACTCGTGAGTCAATCTGGTGTTTATCATCTCCGTTGCGTCTACGTACTTTCCTGCAATATTGAATCTTAATATTGATACGTGAGCACTCATAACTTAACTTTTATTTATCAATAATGTACCCCTGACTAGTGCTCGAGAAAATAGGATTATGCATGCTTGTACTTTTGATATTGCCTTTAGATAGGATAGGCTAAATCTTGAGGTTAGTTACACCTGTGGTTAAGATAAGGTATAAGATATGCATGTCGTTGGAGAGCTAACGAAAAATTAAGAACTTTTCATTTACATATCGAATGGATTCGATGAATGGTTAGAAAGTTATGAATTAAACAATTAATTTCGTAATTAATATTGCTAATGATAATTAGTGAACTAATTTTCTGGGTTATAAAAAGTGGTTATTTGGATTCTACTCGTCGAGTAGATGAATTTTCATATAAAGCACGTATCGTTTCGTTGAACGGTTGTCAAGTTATGGACAAAAGAAGTTTTGCAAATTTTGAAAAAATGTCGAAAAGGGAACTGAAATTCTCGCTGATCTGCGTTGTTTCAGATTTAAGAAAAATACCACTAAATTCTTTGCTGTAAGGTCTAGCAAACGACTCTGGCCGTTTGTCAATTTGAGTCTCGACGATTTTTCTAAAAATCGTCAAAGTTGACTGTTTGGTCACATTTTAAAAATTCTGAAAAGAGCTGAAACTTTTTATTAAAAATGTCAGTTTTGTATCAGTTGTCATGGTCGGCCTGATGTGTGTTTACTTTTGCCAAAAATCATGTTATATCTTTGTGGTAACTAGAATTTGCAGGCTTTGACCGTTTGTCAATCCGAGTTTCGAGGAATTTTCTAAAAATCTCCAAAGTAGGCTACTCGGTCACTTTTGTAAATTTATTAAAGCTGAAAAATTAACTTTGAAACGCCAAAACCGCATTGGCAACTACGAGTTGTCTAGGGTTAGTTTACTTCTGTAACATTTATGCTTAATCTTTTTGGTAAAGTGTAACTCTTATCTTTGACCGTTTATCAATCAGAGCTCCGATAATTTTTTTTTCTAAAGGCCGTTTAGTCATGTTTGACCGAAAAATCATTTTTTTGTATAAGTTATTGTATTTTTGCATGCGACCTCGTTTTTACTTTAACCTTTGACTTTTGACCTTAAACTTTGACTTTTCCGTTAACTTTTCAGTTAATATTTTTGTGTTGACTTTCTCTAAAAACTAAAATACTATTTTATGATTATGAAACCATTTGTGATACGTTGTTTCACACGTCACCTTTTACTAGAATTTTAACTAAACATGAGTAATATAACATGTTACTATACTGTTGAGTCAGACTCGAGCATTAGGATTGTGGTACACTATGACTTAACCCTAATTTGTTAGACAAATATTGATCAACATAAATATATATATAATTAATATAGGTTCGTGAATCCGAGGCCAACCTTGCACTTGTTCAATGACGTTATATGTATTTTTACTACGAAATACAGTATGGTGAGTTTCATTACTCCCCTTTTAAATGTTTTTGCAATATATATTTTTGGGACTGAGAATGCATGCGCTTTTATAAATGTTTTACGAAATAGACACAAGTAATCGAAACTACATTATATGGTTGAATGATCGAAATCGAATATGCCCCTTTTTATTAAGTCTGGTAATCTAAGAATTAGGGAACAGACACCCTAATTGAGGCGAACTCTAAAGATAGATCTATCGGGCCCAACAAGCCCCATCCAAAGTACCGGATGCTTTAGTACTTCGAAATTTATATCATGTCCGAAGTAGGATCCCGGAATGATGAGGATATTCTTATATGCATATTGTGAATGTCGGTTACCAGGTGTTCAATCCATATGAATGATTATTTTTGTCTCTATGCATGGGACGTATATTTATGAGAACTGGAAATGAAATTCTTGTGGTCTATTAAAATGATGGAAATAAATGATTATGATAAACTAATGAACTCACCAACCTTTTGGTTGACACTTTAAAGCATGTTTATTCTCAGGTGTTAAAGAAATCTTCCGCTGTGCATTTGCTCATTTTAAAGATATTACTTGGAGTCTTTCATAGCATATTTCGAAGAATGTTGCATTCGAGTCATTGAGTTCATCAAAGATTATTATTAAATCAATTTATAGTTGGATAGTGGATATTATGAAATGGTATACATGCCTGTCAATTTTCGATGTAAAGAAAGATTGTCTTTTAAAAACGAATGCAATGTTTGTAAAATGTATCATATAGAGGTCAAATACCTCGCAATGTAATCAACTATTGTGAATCGTTTATAATGTATATGAACGGGTCCTTTCAATTGACGCCTTTGGATAGTAAATTTTTACTCGAATTAGCAAATGGTAAATTAATTTCAGCAGATAATATATGTCGGAATCGAGAAATTAAACTGGTTAGCGAAACATTTAAGACTGATTTGATACCAGTAGAGTTAGGGAGTTTTGATGTGATAATCGGTATGAACTGGTTGAAAGAAGTGAAAGCAGAGATCGGTTGTTACAAAAATGCAATTCGCATTATACGAGAAAAAGGAAAACCGTTAATGGTGTACGGAGAAAAGGGCAACACGAAGCTACATCTTATTAGTAATTTGAAGGCACAAAAACTAATAAGAAAAGGTTGCTATGCTGTTCTAGCACACGTCGAGAATGTACAAACTGAAGAAAAGAGCATCAATGATGTTCCCGTCGCAAAAGAATTTCCCGATGTATTTCCAAAGAATTACCGGGATTACCCCCACATCGATCCGTTGAATTTCAAATAGAGCTTGTACCAGGAGCTGCACCAATAGCTCGTGCTCCTTACAGACTCGCACCCAGTGAGATGAAAGAACTGCAAAGTCAATTACAAGAACTTTTAGAACGTGGTTTCATTCGACCAAGCACATCACCGTGGGGAGCTCCTGTTTTGTTTGTCAAGAAGAAAGATGGTACATTCAGGTTGTGTATCGACTACCGAGAGTTGAACAAACTTACCATCAAGAACCGCTACCCACTACCGAGAATCGACGACTCATTTGATCAACTGCAAGGCTCGTCTGTTTATTCAAAGATTGACTTACGTTTCGGGTATCATCAAATGCAGGTGAAAGAAGATGATATTCCAAAGAATGCTTTTAGGACGCGTTATGGTCATTACGAGTTTATGGTTATGCCGTTTGGATTGACTAACGCACCAGCTGTGTTCATGGACCTTATGAACCGAGTGTGTGGACCATACCTTGACAAGTTTGTCATTGTTTTCATTGATGACATACTTATTTACTCAAAGAATGACCAAGAACACGGTGAACATTTGAGAAAGGTGTTAGAAGTATTGAGGAAGGAAGAATTGTACGCTAAGTTTTCAAAGTGTGCATTTTGGTTGGAAAAAGTTCAATTCCTCGGTCACATAGTGAATAAAGAAGGTATTAAGGTAGATCCGGCAAAGAAAGAAACTGTTGAAAAGTGGAAAACCCCAAAAACTCCGAAGCATATACGTCAATTTTTAGGATTGGCTGGTTACTACAGAAGATTCATCCAAGATTTCTCCAAAATAGCAAAACCCTTGACTGCATTAACGCATAAAGGGAAGAAATTTGAATGGAAGGATGAACAAGAGAAGGCGTTTCAATTATTGAAGAAAAAGCTAACTACGGCACCTATATTGTCATTGCCTGAAGGGAATGATGATTTTGTGATTTATTGTGACGCATCAAAGCAAGGTCTTGGTTGTGTATTAATGTAACGGACGAAGGTGATTGCTTATGTGTCTAGACAATTGAAGATTCACGAGCAAAATTATACGACGCATGATTTGGAATTAGGCGCGGTTGTTTTTGCATTAAAGACTTGGAGGCACTACTTATATGGGGTCAAAAGTATTATATATACCGACCACAAAAGTCTTCAACACATATTTAATCAGAAACAACTGAATATGAGGCAGCGTAGGTGGATTGAATTGTTGAATGATTACGACTTTGAGATTCGTTACCACCCGGGGAAGGCAAATGTGGTAGCCGACGCCTTGAGCAGAAAGGACAGAGAACCCATTCGAGTAAAATCTATGAATATAATGATTCACACTAACCTTACTACTCAAATAAAGGAGGCGCAACAAGGAGTTTTAAAAGAGGGAAATTTAAAGGATGAAATACCCAAAGGATCGGAGAAGCATCTTAATATTCGGGAAGATGGAACCCGGTATAGGGCTGAAATAATTTGGGTACCAAAATTTGGAGATATGAGAGAAATGGTACTTAGAGAAGCTCATAAAACCAGATACTCAATACATTCTGGAACGGGGAAGATGTACAAGGATCTTAAGAAACATTTTTGGTGGCCAAGTATGAAAGCCAATATTGCTAAATACGTAGGAGAATGTTTGACGTGTTCTAAGGTCAAAGCTGAGCATCAGAAACCATCAGGTCTACTTCAACAACCCGAAATCCTGGAATGGAAATGGGAAAACATTACCATGGATTTCATCACTAAATTTCCAAGGACTGCAAGTGGTTTTGATACTATTTGGGTAATAGTTGATCGTCTCACCAAATCATCACACTTCCTGCCAATAAGAGAAGATGACAAGATGGAGAAGTTAGCACGACTGTATTTGAAGGAAGTTGTCTCCAGACATGGAATACCAATCTCTATTATCTCTGATAGGGATGGCAGATTTATTTCAAGATTCTGGCAGACATTACAGCAAGCATTGGGAACTTGTCTAGACATGAGTACTGCCTATCATCTACAAACTGATGGGCAGAGCGAAAGGACGATACAAACGCTTGAAGACATGCTACGAGCTTGTGTTATTGATTTCGGAAACAGTTGGGATCGACATCTACAGTTAGCAGAATTTTCCTACAACAACAGCTATCATTCAAGCATTGAGATGGCTCCGTTTGAAGCACTTTATGGTAGAAAGTGCAGGTCTCCGATTTGTTGGAGTGAAGTGGGGGATAGACAGATTACGGGTCCGGAGATAATACAAGAAACTACCGAGAAAATCATCCAAATTCAACAAAGATTGAAAACCGCCCAGAGTCGACAAAAGAGCTACGCGGACAGTAAAAGAAAAGATATAGAGTTTGAAATTGGAGAAATGGTCATGCTTAAGGTTTCACCTTGGAAAGGCAGTTGTTCGATTTGGTAAATGGGGGAAACTAAATCCAAGGTACATTGGACCATTCAAGATTATAGATCGTGTCGGACCAGTAGCTTACCAACTGGAGCTACCTCAACAACTCGCGGCTATACATAACACTTTCCACGTCTCAAATTTGAAGAAATGTTTTGCTAAAGAAGATCTCACTATTCCGTTAGACGAAATCCAAATCAACGAAAAACTTCAATTCATCGAAGAACCCGTCGAAATAATGGATCGTGAGGTTAAAAGACTCAAACAAAATAAGATACCAATTGTTAAGGTTCGATGGAATGCTCGTAGAGGACCCGAGTTTACCTGGGAACGAGAAGATCAGATGAAGAAGAAATACCCGCACTTATTTCCAGAAGATACGTCAACACCTCCAACTGCTTAAAATTTCAGGACGAAATTTATTTAACGGGTAGGTACTGTAGTGACCCGAACTTTTCCATGTTTATATATATATTAAATGAAATTGTTATTTACATGATTAAGTGTTTCTAACATGTTAAGAAATCAAACTTGTTAAGACTTGATTAATTGAAATAGGTTTCATATAGACAATTGACCAACCAAGTTGACCGGTGATTCACGAATGTTAAAACTTGTAAAAACTATATGATAACATATATATGGTTATATATATAATTAATATGATATTATGTTAAGCAAACATATCATTAAGTATATTAACAATGAACTACATATGTAAAAACAAGACTACTAACTTAATGATTTTGAAACGAGACATATATGTAACGATTATCGTTGTAACGACATTTAATGTATATATATCATATTAAGAGATATTCGTACATCATAATATCATGATAATATAATAATTTAAAATCTCTTTTGATATTATAAACATTGGGTTAACAACATTTAACAAGATCGTTAACCTAAAGGTTTCAAAACAACACTTACATGTAACGACTAACGATGACTTAACGACTCAGTTAAAATGTATATACATGTAGTGTTTTAATATGTATTCATACACTTTTGAAAGACTTCAAGACACTTATCAAAATACTTCTACTTAACAAAAATGCTTACAATTACATCCTCGTTCAGTTTCATCAACAATTCTACTCGTATGCACCCGTATTCGTACTCGTACAATACACAGGTTTTAGATGTATGTACTGTTGGTATATATACTCCAATGATCAGCTCTTAGTAGCCCATGTGAGTCACCTAACACATGTGGGAACCATCATTTGGCAACTAGCATGAAATATCTCATAAAATTATGAAAATATGAGTAATCATTCATGACTTATTTACATGAAAACAAAATTACATATCCTTTATATCTAATCCATACACCAACGACCAAAAACACCTACAAACACTTTCATTCTTCAATTTCTTCATCTAATTGATCTCTCTCAAGTTCTATCTTTAAGTTCTAAGTGTTCTTCATAAATTCCAAAAGTTCTAGTTTCATAAAATCAAGAATACTTCCAAGATTGCAAGTTTACTTCCAAGTTTTCTAAATCCATTCCAAGTAATCATCCAAGATCAAGAAACCTTTGTTACTTACAGTATGTTATCTTTCTAATACTAGGTAATAATCATAATCAAACTTTAATTCAATTTCTATAACTATAACAATCTTATTTCGAGTGGAAATCTTACTTGAAATTGTTTTCGTGTCATGATTCTGCTTCAAGAACTTTCAAGCCATCCAAGGATCCTTTGAAGCTAGATCTATTTTTCTCATTTCCAGTACGCTTATCCAAGGAACTAGAGGTAGTAATGATGTTCATAACATCATTTGATTCATACATATAAAGCTATCTTATTCGCAATTAAAAGTTAATCCTTCTAACTTGACTTTTAAAATCAACTAAACACATATTCTATATCTATATGATATGCTAACTTAATGATTTAAAATCTGGAAACACGAAAAACACCTTAAAACCGGATTTACGCCGTCGTAGTAACACCGCGGGCTGTTTTGGGTTAGTTAATTAAAAACTATGACAAACTTTGATTTAAAAGTTTTTATTCTGGGAAAATGATTTTTATTATGAACATGAAACTATATCCAAAAATTATGGTTAAACTCAAAGTGGAAGTATGTTTTCTAAAATGGTCATCTAGACGTCGTTCTTTAGACTGAAATGACTACCTTTACAAAAACGACTTGTAACTTATTTTTCCGACTATAAACCTATACTTTTTCTGTTTATATTCATAAAATAGAGTTCAATATGAAAGCATAGCAATTTGATTCACTCAAAAAGGATTTAAAATGAAGAAGTTATGGGTAAAACAATATTGGATAATTTTTCTCATTTTAGCTACGTGAAAATTGGTAACAAATCTATTCCAACCATAACTTAATCAACTTGTATTGTATATTATGTAATCTTGAGATACCATAGACACGTATACAATGTTTCGACGTATCATGTCGACACATCTATATATATTTCGGAACAACCATAGACACTCTATATGTGAATGTTGGAGTTTGCTATACAGGGTTGAGGTTGATTCCAAAATATATATAGTTTGAGTTGTGATCAATACTGAGATACGTATACACTGGGTCGTGGATTGATTCAAGATAATATTTATCGATTTATTTATGTACATCTAACTGTGGACAACTAGTTGTAGGTTACTAACGAGGACAGCTGACTTAATAAACTTAAAACATCAAAATATATTAAAAGTGTTGTAAATATATTTTGAACATACTTTGATATATATGTATATATTGTTATAGGTTCGTGAATCAACCAGTGGCCAAGTCTTACTTCCCGACGAAGTAAAAATCTGTGAAAGTGAGTTATAGTCCCACTTTTAAAATCTAATATTTTTGGGATGAGAATACATGCAGGTTTTATAAATGATTTACAAAATAGACACAAGTACGTGAAACTACATTCTATGGTTGAATTATCGAAATCGAATATGCCCCTTTTTATTAAGTCTGGTAATCTAAGAATTAGGGAACAGACACCCTAATTGACGCGAATCCTAAAGATAGATCTATTGGGCCCAACAAGCCCCATCCAAAGTACCGGATGCTTTAGTACTTCGAAATTTATATCATATCCGAAGGATGTCCCGGAATGATGGGGATATTCTTATATATGCATCTTGTTAATGTCGGTTACCAGGTGTTCACCATATGAATGATTTTTATCTCTATGTATGGGATGTGTATTGAAATATGAAATCTTGTGGTCTATTGTTACGATTTGATATATATAGGTTAAACCTATAACTCACCAACATTTTTGTTGACGTTTAAAGCATGTTTATTCTCAGGTGAATACTAAGAGCTTCCGTTGTTGCATACTAAAATAAGGACAAGATTTGGAGTCCATGTTTGTATGATATTGTGTAAAAACTGCATTCAAGAAACTGATTTCGATGTAACATATTTGTATTGTAAACCATTATGTAATGGTCGTGTGTAAACAAGATATTTTAGATTATCATTATTTGATAATCTACGTAAAGCTTTTTAAACCTTTATGTATGAAATAAAGGTTATGGTTTGTTTTAAAATGAATGCAGTCTTTGAAAAACGTCTCATATAGAGGTCAAAACCTCGCAACGAAATCAATTAATATGGAACGTTTTTAATCAATAAGAACGGGACATTTCAATATACACTCCAATGATCAGCTCTTAGCAGCCCATGTGAGTCACCTAACACATATGGGAACCATCATTTGGCAACTAGCATGAAATATCTCATAAAATTACAAAAATATGAATAATCATTCATGACTTATTTACATGAAAACAAAATTACATATCCTTTATATCTAATCCATACACCAACGACCAAAAACACCTACAAACACTTTCATTCTTCAATTTTCTTCATCTAATTGATCTCTCTCAAGTTCTATCTTCAAGTTCTAAGTGTTCTTCATAAATTCTACAAGTTCTAGTTTCATAAAATCAAGAATACTTCCAAGTTTGCTAGTTTACTTCCAATCTTGTAGAGTGATCATCCAACCTCAAGAAATCTTTCTTATTTACAGTAAGATATCTTTCTAATACAAGGTAATACTCATATTCAAACTTTGATTCAATTTCTATAACTATAACAATCTTATTTCGAGTGGAAATCTTACTTGAACTTGTTTTTCGTGTCATGATTCTGCTTCAAGAACTTTCAAGCCATCCAAGGATCCTTTGAAGCTAGATCCATTTTTCTCATTTCCAGTAGGTTTATCCAGAAAACTTGAGGTAGTAATGATGTTCATAACATCATTCGATTGATACATATAAAGCTATCTTATTCGAAGGTTTAAACTTGTAATCACTAGAACATAGTTTAGTTAATTCTAAACTTGTTCGCAAACAAAAGTTAATCCTTCTAACTTGACTTTTAAAATCAACTAAACACATGTTCTATATCTATATGATATGCTAACTTAATGATTTAAAACCTGGAAACACGAAGAACACTGTAAAACCGGACATACGCCGTCGTAGTAACACCGCGGGCTGTTTTGGGTTAGTTAATTAAAAACTATGATAAACTTTGATTTAAAAGTTGTTCTTTTGGAAAAATGATTTTTCTTATGAACATGAAACTATATCCAAAAATCATGGTTAAACTCAAAGTGGAAGTATGTTTTCTAAAATGGTCATCTAGGCGTCGTTCTTTCGACTGAAATGACTTCCTTTACAAAAATGACTTGTAACTTATATTTCCGACTATAAACCTATACTTTTTCTATTTAGATTCATAAAATAGAGTTCAATATGAAACCATAGCAATTTGATTCACTCAAAACGGATTTAAAATGAAGAAGTTATGGGTAAAACAAGATTGGATAATTTTTCTTGTTGTAGCAACGTGAAAATTGGTAATAAATCTATATTAATCATATCCTAGCTAACTTATATTGTATTATACATGTATTCTAATATATTATGTAATCTTGGGATACCATAGACATGTATGCAAATGTTTTGACATATCATATCGACCCATGTGTATATATTATTTGGAACAACCATAGACACTCTATATGCAGTAATGAGGGAGTTAGCTATACCGGGTTGAGGTTGATTCCAAAAATATATATACTTTGAGTTGTGATCTAGCCTGAGACGTGTATACACTGGGTCGTTGATTGATTCAAGATAATATATACCAATTTTTTTTTCTGTACATCTAACGTTGGACAACTAGTTGTAGGTTACTAACGAGGACAGCTGACTTAATAAACTTAAAACATCAAAATGTATTAAAAGTGTTATAAATATATTTTGAATATACTTTGATATATATGTACATATTTGTTATAGGTCCGTGAATCGACCAGTGGCCAAGTCTTACTTCCCGACGAAGTAAAAATCTGTCAAAGTGAGTTATAGACCCACTTTTAAAATCTAATATTTTTGGAATGAGAATACATGCAGGTTTTATAAATGATTTACAAAATAGACACAAGTACGTGAAACTACATTCTATGGTTGAATTATCGAAATCGAATATGCCCCTTTTTATTAAGTCCGGTAATCTAAGAATTAGGGAACAGACACCCTAATTGACGCGAATCCTAAAGATAGATCTATTGGGCCTAACAAACCCCATCCAAAGTACCGGATGCTTTAGTACTTCGAAATTTATATCATATCCGTAGGGTGTCCCGGAATGATGGGGATATTCTTATATATGCATCTTGTTAATGTCGGTTACCATGTGTTCACCATATGAATGATTTTTATCTCTATGTATGGGATGCGTATTGAAATATGAAATCTTGTGGTCTATTGTTACGATTTGATATATATATAGGTTAAACCTATAACTCACCAACTTTTTTGTTAACGTTTAAAGCATGTTTATTCTCAGGTGAATACTGAGAGCTTCCGCTGTTGCATACTAAAATAAGGACAAGATTTGGAGTTCATGTTTGTATGATATTGTGTAAAAACGGCATTCAAGAAACATATGTCGATGTAATATATTTCTATTGTAAACCATTATGTAATGGTCGTGTGTAAACAGTATATTTTAGATTATCAATATTCACAAAATTGCTGAAATAGTCCCTGTGGTTTATACCAAAACGCTGGTTTAGTCCCTGTGCTTTTTTTTTGATGGATTTAGTCCCGGTGGTTTATAAAAGTTGCTGATTTAGTCCCTCAGACCGACGGCCATAAAAAATGCCGTTAACTCCAGTCATGTGCCAGACATGTGAGGGTATTTTCGTCAGTTTCTTTCATTTATTTACAATATTGCTGAAATGGTCCCTGTGGTTTGTAACAAAGTTGCTGAATTGGTCCCTGTAGTTTTCAAATTGAGCAGGTCGTCACTTTCATAAGAACACAAAATCAAAATCTGGATTCATAGTAAATTGAGCTCGAAAATCAATTGAAACCTCATCTATATGCAGCGACTAACATGTGTTGTGAAACAACTTCCATCAAAACACCATGAAATTCCTGAATTCGATCAAGAACAGCTCGTATCCTTCTTTATGAACTTCAAAATTAAAAAACAAGATCTGATGTTGTTTAGCATATGAATCCTTCACAAAAGTGGTTGCAAATGTATCCACAAACACTCGACAATCGTCATCCTGACTTGAGTCATAACAGAAATTACGAATTTGAAGGATGAAGATTCGATTGACTTTTTATACGAATCTTTGACTCCAAAATTCAAACTCGATACATCAAATTGAGATCTGAGATTGTTCATACACCTTCATGAGATGAAAATAAACAACTCTGCACTTTTACTTTTCTCGATTTCATTCTGAAACGATTCGGAGCTCGTCACCATGACTTTCTGAAGAACGACGAACTCGAGATCTATTTGCTCAAATATGTTGTTGTAGAACTGAAGTTGTGATCGATGAGGTTTATGAATTGTATTAAAATCATGTTGAATGAATGATCTCGGACAGTGTTGATGTGAGGAAGATAGAAATTTTGGGGATAAATATTTCAGCAATTTTGTTACAAACCACAGGGACCAATTCAGCAATTTTGTTACAAACCACAGGGACCATTTCAGCAATATTGTAAATAAATGAAAGAAACTGACGAAAATACCCTCACATGTCTGGCACATGACTGGAGTTAATGGCATTTTTTGACGGCCGTCGGTCAGAGGGACTAAATCAGCAACTTTTACAAACCACCGGGACCAAATCCATCAAAAAAAAGTACAGGGACGAAACTAGCTTTTTGGTACAAACCACAGGGACTATTTCGGCAATTTTGTCTATCATTATTTGATAATCTACGTAATGCTTTTGAAACCTTTATTGATAAAATAAAGGTTATGGTTGTTTTAAAAATGAATGCAGTCTTTGAAAAACGTCTCATATAGAGGTCAAAACCTCGCAACGAAATCAATTAATATGGAATGTTTATAATCAATATGAACCGGACATTTCAGTTGGTATCCGGGTTAAGAAATTATTTTGACTCAATATATCCGAATATAAGACTTCGTGATTTAGAAAAAGCGGCTAACATGCAACATAAAGAAGCATGTTATGCTTACGGGTTAGTAATGTTCGCTTCTCACCAAAGTGAGAACAAGAACATCGGGCTACAACTATTAAACAAAACGTTCCCACAAGTGACGGACTCAGTAGTTGGGGTGAGAAATGAGGTTTTTAGATTATTACGGGACTGTTGGACATTACGTAACCCTCGTCCCTTTGATGACGTTACAACACGCTGTCTTATCAACGGCCATAACGGTTATGTTGCACAAGACCAAGGATGGGAAGTAGTCCTAGTAAAACCAGAATGCATGACTTGTTTCTGGACGTATGAATTACGTGTCTTTATTGCCTTTGCCGAACGACTTGTGTACTAGCTAGAATTGTCTTCTCAACTATCTTGTATCAAAGTTATTGTATGCTATATTTCATGTTATATGTAAAATAAGCGGTATTGTAAGTTTGTAAAATATTGTATAAAAGTTTGAACGCGAAATATTATTACAATCAGTTTTTCATATAGAATTGTAGTAGTTGAATTGTATATTAGCTACTAAGTATGAACTTAACGGGTAGGTACTACCCGAATTTAAACTTATAAAACGCTAATATGAAGAAAAAGCTTTTATAAATGAGTTCATATTATGCTACGAAATACTATTAACTACTCTTAATATTCTGTATGATTAACTTGTTCCATTTAACTATTTTGAAGGAAATGGCACCGACTACTCGACACACCGTGAATATGAATGAAGAGGAATTCCGTACTTTTCTAGCTTCAAACATAGCCGCAGTACAGGCTGCGCTACATACCAACAATAACCTTGGATCTAGCAGTACAGGAAATCGTGTAGGATGCACCTACAAAGAATTCACTGCCTGCAAACCTTTGGAATTTGATGGAACCGAAGGACCGATCGGATTGAAACGGTGGACCGAGAAGGTTGAATCGGTGTTTGCCATAAGTAAGTGTACTGAAGAGGACAAAGTGAAGTACGCTACGCATACCTTCACAGGTTCTGCGTTAACATGGTGGAATACCTATCTAGAGCAAGTGGGACAAGATGATGCGTACGCACTACCGTGGACAGCATTCAAGCACTTGATGAACGAGAAGTACCGTCCCAGAACCGAGGTCAATAAGCTCAAGACAGAACTTAGAGGGTTACGAACCCAAGGATTTGATATTACCACGTACGAAAGACGATTCACAGAATTGTGCCTATTGTGTCCGGGAGCATTCGAAGATGAGGAAGAGAAGATCGACGCGTTTGTGAAAGGATTACCGGAAAGAATCCAAGAAGATATAAGTTCACACGAGCCCGCCTCCATACAACAGGCATGTAGAATGGCTCACAAACTCGTGAACCAAATTGAAGAAAGAATTAAAGAACAGACTGCTGAAGAGGCCAATGTGAAGCAAGTCAAAAGAAAGTGGGAGGAAAACGGTGATAAGAATCACCAATACAACAACAACAACAATTACAACAATAATCGCAACAATTATCCCAACAATCGCAACATCAATCGCAACTACAACAAACGGCCCCACAACAACAACAACAACAACAACAACAGCAACTACAACAATCATCCCAATAACAATAATAACCGCAACAACAACAACAATCAGAAGCAGCTATGCCAAAGGTGTGAAAAGAATCACTCGGGGTTCTGCACCAAATTTTGCAACAAGTGTAAAAGAAATGGTCATAGCGCGGCGAAGTGTGAGGTCTACGGACCAGGGGATAATAGAACGAAAGGAACAAATGGTGTCGGAACGAGTAATGGCGGAGCAAGTAGTGTCGGAGCAAGTTATGCCAATGTAGTTTGTTATAAATGTGGAAAACCAGGCCACATTATTAGAAATTGCCCGAACCAGGAGAACACGAATGGACAAGGCCGTGGAAGAGTTTTCAATATTAATGCGGCAGAGGCACAGGAAGACCCGGAGCTTGTTACGGGTACGTTTCTTATTGACAATAAATCTGCTTACGTTTTATTTGATTCGGGTGCGGATAGAAGCTATATGAGTAGAGATTTTTGTGCTAAATTAAGTTGTCCATTGACGCCTTTGGATAGTAAATTTTTACTCGAATTAGCAAATGGTAAATTAATTTCAGCAGATAATATATGTCGGAATCGAGAAATTAAACTGGTTAGCGAAACATTTAAGATTGATTTGATACCAGTAGAGTTAGGGAGTTTTGATGTGATAATCGGTATGGACTGGTTGAAAGAAGTGAAAGCGGAGATCGTTTGTTACAAAAATGCAATTCGCATTATACGAGAAAAAGGAAAACCCTTAATGGTGTACGGAGAAAAGGGCAACACGAAGCTACATCTTATTAGTAATTTGAAGGCACAAAAACTAATAAGAAAAGGTTGCTATGCTGTTCTAGCACACGTCGAGAAAGTACAAACTGAAGAAAAGAGCATCAATGATGTTCCCGTCGCAAAAGAATTTCCTGATGTATTTCCGAAAGAATTACCGGGATTACCCCCACATCGATCCGTTGAATTTCAAATAGATCTTGTACCAGGAGCTGCACCAATAGCTCGTGCTCCTTACAGACTCGCACCCAGCGAGATGAAAGAACTACAAAGCCAATTACAAGAACTTTTAGAGCGTGGTTTCATTCGACCAAGCACATCACCGTGGGGAGCTCCTGTTTTGTTTGTCAAGAAGAAAGATGGTACATTCAGGTTGTGTATCGACTACCGAGAGTTGAACAAACTTACCATCAAGAACCGCTACCCACTACCGAGAATCGATGACTTATTTGATCAACTACAAGGCTCGTCTGTTTATTCAAAGATTGACTTACGTTCCGGGTATCATCAAATGCGGGTGAAAGAAGATGATATTCCAAGGACTGCTTTCAGAACACGTTATGGTCATTACGAGTTTATGGTCATGCCGTTTGGTTTAACTAATGCACCAGTTGTGTTCATGGACCTTATGAACCGAGTGTGTGGACCATACCTTGACAAGTTTGTCATTGTTTTCATTGATGACATACTTATTTACTCAAAGAATGACCAAGAACACGGTGAACATTTGAGAAAGGTGTTAGAAGTATTGAGAAAGGAAGAATTGTACGCTAAGTTTTCAAAGTGTGCATTTTGGTTGGAAGAAGTTCAATTCCTCGGTCACATAGTGAACAAAGAAGGTATTAAGGTGGATCCGGCAAAGATAGAAACTGTTGAAAAGTGGGAAACCCCGAAAACTCCGAAACACATACGCCAGTTTTTAGGACTAGCTGGTTACTACAGAAGGTTCATCCAAGACTTTTCCAGAATAGCAAAACCCTTGACTGCATTAACGCATAAAGGGAAGAAATTTGAATGGAATGATGAACAAGAGAAAGCGTTTCAGTTATTGAAGAAAAAGCTAACTACGGAACCTATATTGTCATTGCCTGAAGGGAATGATGATTTTGTGATTTATTGTGATGCATCAAAGCAAGGTCTCGGTTGTGTATTAATGCAATGAACGAAGGTGATTGCTTATGCGTCTAGACAATTGAAGATTCACGAACAAAATTATACGACGCATGATTTGGAATTAGGCGCGGTTGTTTTTGCATTAAAGACTTGGAGGCACTACTTATATGGGGTCAAAAGTATTATATATACCGACCACAAAAGTCTTCAACACATATTTAATCAGAAACAACTGAATATGAGGCAGCGTAGGTGGATTGAATTATTGAATGATTACGACTTTGAGATTCGTTACCACCCGGGGAAGGCAAATGTGGTAGCCGATGCCTTGAGCAGGAAGGACAGAGAACCCATTCGAGTAAAATCTATGAATATAATGATTCATAATAACATTACTACTCAAATAAAGGAGGCGCAACAAGGAGTTTTAAAAGAGGGAAATTTAAAGGATGAAATACCCAAAGGATCGGAGAAGCATCTTAATATTCGGGAAGACGGAACCCGGTATAGGGCTGAAAGGATTTGGGTACCAAAATTTGGAGATATGAGAGAAATGGTACTTAGAGAAGCTCATAAAACCAGATACTCAATACATCCTGGAACGGGGAAGATGTACAAGGATCTCAAGAAACATTTTTGGTGGCCGGGTATGAAAGCCGATGTTGCTAAATACGTAGGAGAATGTTTGACGTGTTCTAAGGTCAAAGCTGAGCATCAGAAACCATCAGGTCTACTTCAACAACCCGAAATCCCGGAATGGAAATGGGAAAACATTACCATGGATTTCATCACTAAATTGCCAAGGACTGCAAGTGGTTTTGATACTATTTGGGTAATAGTTGACCGTCTCACCAAATCAGCACACTTCTTGCCAATAAGAGAAGATGACAAGATGGAGAAGTTAGCACGACTGTATTTGAAGGAAGTCATCTCCAGACATGGAATACCAATCTCTATTATCTCTGATAGGGATGGCAGATTTATTTCAAGATTCTGGCAGACATTACAGCAAGCATTAGGAACTCGTCTAGACATGAGTACTGCCTATCATCCACAAACTGATGGGCAGAGCGAAAGGACGATACAAACGCTTGAAGACATGCTACGAGCATGTGTTATTGATTTCGGAAACAGTTGGGATCGACATCTACCGTTAGCAGAATTTTCCTACAACAACAGCTACCATTCAAGCATTGAGATGGCGCCGTTTGAAGCACTTTATGGTAGAAAGTGCAGGTCTCCGATTTGTTGGAGTGAAGTGGGGGATAGACAGATTACGGGTCCGGAGATTATACAAGAAACTACCGAGAAGATCATCCAAATTCAACAACGGTTGAAAACCGCCCAAAGTCGACAAAAGAGCTACGCTGACATTAAAAGAAAAGATATAGAATTTGAAATTGGAGAGATGGTCATGCTTAAAGTTGCACCTTGGAAAGGCGTTGTTCGATTTGGTAAACGAGGGAAATTAAATCCAAGGTATATTGGACCATTCAAGATTATTGATCGTGTCGGACAAGTAGCTTACCGACTAGAGTTACCTCAACAACTCGCGGCTGTACATAACACTTTCCACGTCTCGAATTTAAAGAAATGTTTTGCTAAAGAAGATCTCACTATTCCGTTAGATGAAATCCAAATCAACGAAAAACTTCAATTCATCGAAGAACCCGTCGAAATAATGGATCGTGAGGTTAAAAGACTTAAGCAAAACAAGATACCAATTGTTAAGGTTCGATGGAATGCTCGTAGAGGACCCGAGTTCACCTGGGAGCGTGAAGATCAGATGAAGAAGAAATACCCGCATCTATTTCCAGAAGATTCGTCAACACCTTCAACAGCTTAAAATTTCGGGACGAAATTTATTTAACGGGTAGGTACTGTAGTGACCCGAACTTTTCCATTTTTATATATATTAATTGAGATTGATATTTACATGATTAAATGTTTCCAACATGTTAAGCAATCAAACTTGTTAAGACTTGATTAATTGAAATATGTTTCATATAGACAATTGACCACCCAAGTTGACCGGTGATTCACGAACGTTAAAACTTGTAAAAACTATATAATGACATATATATGGATATATATATATAGTTAACATGATACTATGATAAGTAAACATATCATTAAGTATATTAACAATGAACTACATATGTAAAAACAAGACTACTAACTTAATGATTTTTAAACGAGACATATATGTAACGATTATCGTTGTAAAGACATTTAATGTATATATATCATATTAAGAGATATTCATACATGATAATATCATGATAATATAATAATTTAAAATCTCATTTGATATTATAAACATTGGGTTAACAACATTTAACAAGATCGTTAACCTAAAAGTTTCAAAACAACACTTACATGTAACGACTAACGATGACTTAACGACTCAGTTAAAATGTATATACATGTAGTGTTTTAATATGTATTTATACACTTTTTAAAGACTTCAATACATTTATCAAAATACTTCTACTTAACAAAAATGCTTACAATTACATCCTCGTTCAGTTTCATCAACAATTCTACTCGTATGCACCCGTATTCGTACTCGTACAATACACAGCTTTTAGATGTATGTACTATTGGTATATACACTCCAATGATCAGCTCTTAGCAGCCCATGTGAGTCACCTAACACATGTGGGAACCATCATTTGGCAACTAGCATGAAATATCTCATAAAATTACAAAAATATGAGTAATCATTCATGACTTATTTACATGAAAACAAAATAACATATCCTTTATATCTAATCCATACACCAACGACCAAAAGCACCTACAAACACTTTCATTCTTCAATTTTCTTCATCTAATTGATCTCTCTCAAGTTCTATCTTCAAGTTCTAAGTGTTCTTCATAAATTCCAAAAGTTCTAGTTTCATAAAATCAAGAATACTTTCAAGTTTGCTAGCTCACTTCCAATCTTGTAAGGTGATCATCCAACCTCAAGAAATCTTTGTTTCTTACAGTAGGTTATCATTCTAATACAAGGTAATAATCATATTCAAACTTTGGTTCAATTTCTATAACTATAACAATCTTATTTTAAGTGATGATCTTACTTGAACTTGTTTTCGTGTCATGATTCTGCTTCAAGAACTTCGAGCCATCCAAGGATCCATTGAAGCTAGATCCATTTTTCTCTTTTCCAGTAGGTTTATCCAAGGAACTTAAGGTAGTAATGATGTGTAACATCCCGCCTTTTTCCATTTACTTTTCCGTTATACTAATATAAAGTCCGTTATATGTTTATAACATCTCCCGTTGATACGCGTTTTAAATTATCTCGTTTAGGTAATTCCCGCACCCGAACGAAAGTTGAGGGACTAAACTTGACAAGGGATCAAACCCTTGACTAGGTCAAAGGGTCAAACCCCTTTCACCCATTCATTTCATCTTCATCTCTCTCTCTTTCTCTCTAGCAAGAACACACACACCCAAAACCATATTCATTCAATCATCATCTAAATTCGATCTAGGAGGCTTACAACAAAATAAATTACATATTCGTGATCCTCTCTTCATCCTCTTCGTTTTGGTACCAACTTCATCTCATTTGGGTAACTTTCTAAAATCACTAGATTTTGTGTTCTTGATGTTTTTAACTTATAAAAGTGTTAATTAGTGTCTATGGCTCAAGTCTAACATGAATATATGATTTATATGCTCGATCTCGTTGTTTTAGTGTAACTAGCATGAACTTGAATTTTGGTGTGTTGTTCTTGAATTTTGGATGATCATATGTTGTTAGATGTTAAAAGTTGATGCTTTAATTGTGTTACTAGCATCTCTAGCTTTAATTTGATGTGTAGGTTGCCTTAGAAAACTTCATGAACTTGATTATTGATTTTGGTGAATTTGGGTTAGGGTTTGATGAACTTGAAATGGACTTTTGATGCATTAAATGACATGAATTGTTAATTGTAAGTGTTAGGTTGTGTTGTATGCTTAATTACCCTCGAAACGGCATATTGTTCATGTAATTTGGCTATCGAATCATTAAATGGCGTTTATGACTTGTATGCATTGAATGAGAAGCATTGATTGCGGTTTTTGGTTGTTGTAAATGAAAGTTTGATTGATAAAAAGTGCATAGTTGCGTTCCTTGTCAAAATACCTTTCCGGTGATATAAAATGCATACCTTGAATGTTTGCGGTTTGTAAATTGTGTTGGGTTGAGTTTTGATTCGTGCACTTAGGAGTTTCGGCGACCAGGGCCTGGAAACACCTCAGGACGCCGTCCAGATACCCAGGACGACGTCCCCCTTTTCTAACCTAGACGCCGTCTAGGAATTGGGGACACCGTCCCACTCATTTAATCGAGACGCCGTCTAGCATCTTGGGACGCCGTCCCAACCTTCATTTTGGGACGCCATCTAGCAACTTGGGACGCCGTCCCGTTTGCCTAAAACTGGCTGTTTGCTTTGGTCATTTGACATGAAAATGTTTGCTATGCTACGGACCTCCGATTAACATGAAACTTGGCCAACATGCTCATATATGATTATATAACTTAGAAAAATTGTCGGATATCCAACTCGACCCCGTTGACTTTTCTGTTGACTTTGACCCGACCAAGTTGACTTTTAATCAAACTTAACCAAATGGTTGTGCAATCGTTTTAACATGCTTTTATACTTGTATCTTGCATGAAACATGACAACTTGATTCACATGCTACATTATTGAGTCGTAACGAGCCATAGGACTAATTGAACATCCTTGACCTATCGTGTTTACCGTTATTGATACAACCTATTGTTTAGGTCAAGACTAGCATTGTTCTTTGCACCCGTTTACTTGTCGAAGTACTTTACTACTCGAGCACTCAAGGTGAGATCATAGTCCCACTTTTACTCTTTTTGAACTTACATTTGGGATGAGAAAACATAAACATTTCATTACTAAGTGAACACAAGTACAGGAAAACAAACATTCTACATACGAGTTTAGAACAAAATCCTCAATTCGATTATCATTAGTTACACTTGCCGGGTGTAAGCGAGAACTTATGTTGTATGGATCCATATGGGTTTGACAAACCCTCATTCAAACGGTTCGCTACCGTTTACGAATGAAATATATTTTCGAGAAACAGTGTATGTTCTAGCACTAAGTGATGGGGTTCAATGGAAGGAAACGTTAAGCATTGATAATTGGGTGCTCGTGAAACAAACTTTTGGAATGTATTACTATTATTTCATTGATGCAAATCTTGTGGTTCACTTGTACTTACTTACTTAAACCTATGATTTCACCAACGTTTTCGTTGACAGATTTCTATGTTTTTCTCAGGTCCTTGAACGATACATGATACATGCTTCCGCTCATTGTTTGATACTTGCATTGGATGTCGAGTATATGTGCATACATGGAGCGTCTTTTGACTTTATTTAAAACTGTGTCGCATAGGATTTCGTTTGTACTTAACTTTGTGACGAAACTTCTGGATGAACAATTCTTGTAAACTGGGGAACAATCTTTACTTTTGAAATGAATGCGACATCTTTTGGTCAAACGTTGTTTTAAAGACTTATGACCACGTAACGGGACCTAAGTAGACGGCGCCGTCAAACATGATTTGGTCGGGTCGCTACAGATGGTATCAGAGCGTTGGTTGTAGGGATTTAGAGTTCATTAGTGTCAACCCCGAGTCATAGGGTACATTGGTGAGTCTAGACTACAACCGGCATATAGACTTGAAGTAGGAATTACTTGACTACTTGTGCATTTATACTCGAACGCTTCTACTCATATCTACTCTTAGTTCATCTTAATCTCACGTTGTTTAATTTGATTGACACGCCACCTTGACTATATGAAATGATGTCGAATGCACATATGAATCAGGGTAATATAATTTCCGGGATTATATTACGGTGACTCATATGAACGTTCCGACATTATGGCATAAAGAATTTAAGGCGAGTCGAGGAAAAACTTCTCTTTATCTTTATTCTATATCACGGTTAGTATTATTGAGAATACTAATCAATGATATTCTGGTGTCTTGAAGGAACAATGGCTCCTCGTCGTGTACGCCGCAATGAAACTCCCGAACAAGCTCTCGAACGGATGATAGCTACCGCCGTAGATGCGGCCATGGCCGGTCACTCATCCAACAACAATAATAATAACAACCACAACAACAACAACAACAACAACAATGGAGCCGGAAACTCAAACGAGGGATGCTCCTATAAAGCTTTCATGGGGTGCAAACCTCACACTTTTGATGGAACCGGGGGACCGGTAGTGCTCACCCGATGGTTTGAGCAAACGGAAGCCGTCTTTAGCATAAGCGGTTGTCGGGACCAAGACAAGGTCAAATACTCCACTCACACTTTCTCCGGAATTGCTCTAACATGGTGGAACACCTATGTTCAATCGGTGGGTACCGATGAAGCTCATGCCCTCTCTTGGGCCGATCTAAAGGAAAAGATGATTGTTGAATATTTTCCGCGCGAAGAAACCCGAAAGCTTGAGGAAGAACTAAGAGCTTTGAAAACGGTCGGAAACGATCTTAAAGCTTATAATCAACGCTTCGCCGAACTATCCTTGATGTGTCCTAATCTTGTTAACCCCGAATCTCAAAGGATTGAGCTCTACATGCTCGGTCTTCCAAAAAGCATCAAACAAGGGGTGATGTCATCCAAACCCACTACTCATCAAGCCGCTATGAACATGGCTCGCCAACTAATTGAAACGGTTGACGAAATCGTAGTTCCGGCACCTAAGGCCGAGGATAAATCGGGCGGCAACAAAAGAAAGTGGGAACCCTCCCAATCAAGCAACAACAACTTTGCTAAGAAGCCCTACACCTCCGACGGCAAGAAAGGTTATGCCGGGAACCTACCTCTTTGCAACAAATGCAACAAACATCACTTTGGCGAATGTAGTAAGTTAATTTGCCACCGGTGCCAAGGAGTTGGTCATAAGGCCAACGATTGTAAAAGTGCCACTCCCGTCGCTCGAAAGTGGCCCAATGCACCAAAGACGGGCACTTGTTACGAATGTGGCCAAACGGGTCATTATAGAAATGCATGCCCAAAGAAGAAAGATAACCCCAATACGCGCGGCCGAGTTTTTAACATCAACACCGAGGAAGCCCGGGATGACACTGAACTAGTCACGGGTACGTTTCTCCTCAACAATTCTTATGTCTCTTGCTTATTCGATTCAGGCGCCGATAAATGCTTTGTATCCAAGACTTTGACTCATTCTTTTAGCACTCCACCTCTTCCATTAGATACCACTTATACCATTGAAGTGGCTAACGGGAAACTATTAAGTGCCGACACATATTACCGGGGGTGTGCGTTAAACATTTTGGGTAAGGAATTTGAAATTGACTTGATACCCATGGAACTAGGAAGCTTTGATGTAATAATCGGTATGAATTGGTTAGTCAAAACGAAATCTCACATCCTTTGTGATCTTAACGCAATCCGAATTCCTATCGAGAATGGTGAACCTTTGATTGTTTATGGCGATAAGAGTTGCACCAGACTCAATCTCGTTTCGTGCCTTAAAGTTAGAAAACTACTCTGTAAGGGTTGTTTTGCGATCCTTGCCCACGTTAAGAAAGTCGAGTCCGATGAGAAGCATATCGATGATGTGCCAATTGTTAGTGACTTTTCCGATGTATTTCCCGACGAATTGCCGGGTCTTCCACCTCATCGACCGGTTGAATTCCAAATCGATCTTATTCCGGGAGCCGCACCCGTAGCACGTGCACCATATAGACTCGCTCCATCTGAAATGCAAGAATTGCAAAGTCAAATCCAAGAACTACTTGATCGTGGTTTCATCCAACCTAGCCATTCACCTTGGGGCGCTCCGATTTTGTTTGTTAAAAAGAAAGACGGATCCCTACGAATGTGCATTGATTATCGTGAACTAAATAAATTGACGGTTAAGAACCGATATCCTCTTCCTCGCATCGATGACCTCTTTGATCAACTACAAGGGTCTTGTGTATATTCGAAAATCGATCTCCGCTCGGGTTATCATCAATTGAGGGTTAAAGGGGAAGATGTCTCCAAAACCGCTTTCCGAACTCGTTATGGTAGTTATGAATTCCTTGTCATGCCATTTGGTCTCACTAACGCACCGGCGGTGTTCATGGATCTTATGAACCGCGTGTGCAAACCGTATCTCGATAAATTCGTTATTGTGTTCATCGATGACATATTGATCTATTCTAAAAATGAAGAAGAGCACGAACAACATCTCCGACTTGTGCTTGAACTTTTAAGACAAGAACAACTCTATGCCAAATTCTCCAAGTGTGAATTTTGGTTAAAGGAAGTTCAATTTCTTGGTCATGTTGTAAGTGACCAAGGTATTAAAGTCGATCCAACAAAAATCGAAGCCATTAGCAAATGGGAGACTCCTACTACTCCTACTCACATTCGTCAATTTTTGGGTCTCGCCGGGTACTATCGTAGATTCATCGAAAATTTCTCTTTGGTTGCACGTCCTCTAACCGCATTGACTCACAAGGGAAAGAAATTCATTTGGGCGACCGAACATGAATCCGCATTCCAAATCTTGAAAACGAAGCTAACCACCGCTCCTATCTTGTCACTTCCCGAAGGCAATGATGACTTTGTTGTATATTGCGATGCCTCAAAACATGGTTTTGGGTGTGTATTGATGCAACGAACGAAAGTCATTGCTTATGCTTCTCGACAACTCAAAATTCATGAACGAAACTATACGACACATGATCTCGAACTCGGAGCCGTTGTCTTTGCACTTAAAATGTGGAGACACTATCTTTATGGAACCAAGAGTACTATCTTCACCGATCACAAAAGCCTTCAACACATTTTCGATCAAAAGCAACTAAACATGAGACAACGAAGGTGGATTGAAACCTTAAACGATTACGATTGCGAGCTTCGTTACCATCCCGGGAAGGCAAATGTAGTAGCTGATGCCTTAAGTCGAAAAGAAAGAGCGGTGCCTCTCCGTGTCCGAGCTTTAAACATCACCATTCACACCAACCTTAATAGCCACATTCGGGTAGCCCAAGATGAGGCTCTCAAGGATGAAAACATCTCTCTCGAACACTTGAACGTCCTCACCTCTCGATTCGAAGTTAAAGAAACCGGACTCCGATTTTTCGCCGGAAGAATTTGGGTGCCTAGTTATGGGGATCTACGAAGCCTTATTTTAGATGAAGCCCATAAGTCACGATACTCGATTCACCCCGGTGCCAATAAGATGTACCACGACCTTAAACAACTATATTGGTGGCCGAACATCAAAAGGGACGTGGCTACTTATGTTTCCAAGTGTTTGACATGTTCCAAAGTCAAAGCCGAACACCAAAGACCGTCCGGACTACTTCGACAACCCGAGATCCCGCAATGGAAGTGGGAAAGAATAACGATGGATTTTATCACCAAACTACCAAAAACGACGGGCGGTTATGATACCATTTGGGTTATTGTTGACCGTCTCACCAAATCCGCACACTTCCTGGCCATGAAAGAAACGGACAAAATGGAGAAACTTGCACAACTTTACATTAAGGAGATCGTAGCCCGACACGGTGTACCTTTATCGATTATCTCCGACCGAGATGGCCGTTTCGTTTCTAGATTTTGGCGTACATTGCAAGAAGCGTTGGGAACGCGTTTAGACATGAGCACCGCATATCATCCTCAAACCGATGGACAAAGCGAACGTACAATTCAAACCTTAGAGGACATGTTACGAGCTTGCGTGGTTGATTTCGGAAAAGCTTGGGACAAGCACTTACCTCTCGCCGAGTTCTCTTACAACAATAGTTATCACGCGAGTATTAAAGCCGCACCTTTTGAAGCGCTATATGGCCGCAAATGTCGTTCACCTCTTTGTTGGGCCGAGGTAGGCGACGTGCAAATCACCGGACCCGAACTCATTCACGAAACCACCGAGAAAATCGTTCAAATCCGAGATAGGCTTAGGACGGCCCGAAGTCGTCAAAAGAGCTATACCGACAAACGACGCAACGATCTTGAATTTCAAGTCGGTGACCGAGTAATGTTAAAAGTCGCACCTTGGAAGGGTGTAATCCGTTTTGGGAAACGCGGGAAGCTAAATCCGCGGTATATTGGTCCTTTCGAAATCTTGGAGCGTATTGGAACCGTTGCTTATCGTTTAGATCTTCCGCCTCAATTGAACTCCGTTCATCCCACCTTCCATGTATCTAACTTGAAAAAGTGTCTTGCCGAACCCGATATCGTCATTCCTCTCGAGGAACTTACTATTGATGACAAACTTCATTTTGTGGAGGAACCGGTTGAAATTGTGGACACCTCCGTCAAGACATTGAAACAAAGTCGAATCCCGATTGTTAAAGTTCATTGGAATGCCAAAAGAGGATCCGAGTTTACTTGGGAAAGACAAGATCAAATGCAAAGGAAGTATCCTCATCTATTCGTGAATTCGGAAACGCAAGATCTCGAGGAAGAAACAACGACTACTACGCCTACCTAAATTTCGGGACGAAATTTCTTTTAAGGAGTAGGTAATGTAACATCCCGCCTTTTTCCATTTACTTTTCCGTTATACTAATATAAAGTCCGTTATATGTTTATAACATCTCCCGTTGATACGCGTTTTAAATTATCTCGTTTAGGTAATTCCCGCACCCGAACGAAAGTTGAGGGACTAAACTTGACAAGGGATCAAACCCTTGACTAGGTCAAAGGGTCAAACCCCTTTCACCCATTCATTTCATCTTCATCTCTCTCTCTTTCTCTCTAGCAAGAACACACACACCCAAAACCATATTCATTCAATCATCATCTAAATTCGATCTAGGAGGCTTACAACAAAATAAATTACATATTCGTGATCCTCTCTTCATCCTCTTCGTTTTGGTACCAACTTCATCTCATTTGGGTAACTTTCTAAAATCACTAGATTTTGTGTTCTTGATGTTTTTAACTTATAAAAGTGTTAATTAGTGTCTATGGCTCAAGTCTAACATGAATATATGATTTATATGCTCGATCTCGTTGTTTTAGTGTAACTAGCATGAACTTGAATTTTGGTGTGTTGTTCTTGAATTTTGGATGATCATATGTTGTTAGATGTTAAAAGTTGATGCTTTAATTGTGTTACTAGCATCTCTAGCTTCAATTTGATGTGTAGGTTGCCTTAGAAAACTTCATGAACTTGATTATTGATTTTGGTGAATTTGGGTTAGGGTTTGATGAACTTGAAATGGACTTTTGATGCATTAAATGACATGAATTGTTAATTGTAAGTGTTAGGTTGTGTTGTATGCTTAATTACCCTCGAAACGTCATATTGTTCATGTAATTTGGCTATCGAATCATTAAATGGCGTTTATGACTTGTATGCATTGAATGAGAAGCATTGATTGCGGTTTTTGGTTGTTGTAAATGAAAGTTTGATTGATAAAAAGTGCATAGTTGCGTTCCTTGTCAAAATACCTTTCCGGTGATATAAAATGTATACCTTGAATGTTTGCGGTTTGTAAATTGTGTTGGGTTGAGTTTTGATTCGTGCACTTAGGAGTTTCGGCGACCAGGGCCTGGAAACACCTCAGGACGCCGTCCAGATACCCAGGACGACGTCCCCCTTTTCTAACCTAGACGCCGTCTAGGAATTGGGGACGCCGTCCCACTCATTTAATCGAGACGCCGTCTAGCATCTTGGGACGCCGTCCCAACCTTCATTTTGGGACGCCGTCTAGCAACTTGGGACGCCGTCCCGTTTGCCTAAAACTGGCTGTTTGCTTTGGTCATTTGACATGAAAATGTTTGCTATGCTACGGACCTCCGATTAACATGAAACTTGGCCAACATGCTCATATATGATTATATAACTTAGAAAAATTGTCGGATATCCAACTCGACCCCGTTGACTTTTCTGTTGACTTTGACCCGACCAAGTTGACTTTTAATCAAACTTAACCAAATGGTTGTGCAATCGTTTTAACATGCTTTTATACTTGTATCTTGCATGAAACATGACAACTTGATTCACATGCTACATTATTGAGTCGTAACGAGCCATAGGACTAATTGAACATCCTTGACCTATCGTGTTTACCGTTATTGATACAACCTATTGTTTAGGTCAAGACTAGCATTGTTCTTTGCACCCGTTTACTTGTCGAAGTACTTTACTACTCGTGCACTCAAGGTGAGATCATAGTCCCACTTTTACTCTTTTTGAACTTACATTTGGGATGAGAAAACATAAACATTTCATTACTAAGTGAACACAAGTACAGGAAAACAAACATTCTACATACGAGTTTAGAACAAAATCCTCAATTCGATTATCATTAGTTACACTTGCCGGGTGTAAGCGAGAACTTATGTTGTATGGATCCATATGGGTTTGACAAACCCTCATTCAAATGGTTCGCTACCGTTTACGAATGAAATATATTTTCGAGAAACAGTGTATGTTCTAGCACTAAGTGATGGGGTTCAATGGAAGGAAACGTTAAGCATTGATAATTGGGTGCTCGTGAAACAAACTTTTGGAATGTATTACTATTATTTCATTGATGCAAATCTTGTGGTTCACTTGTACTTACTTACTTAAACCTATGATTTCACCAACGTTTTCGTTGACAGATTTCTATGTTTTTCTCAGGTCCTTGAACGATACATGATACATGCTTCCGCTCATTGTTTGATACTTGCATTGGATGTCGAGTATATGTGCATACATGGAGCGTCTTTTGACTTTATTTAAAACTGTGTCGCATAGGATTTCGTTTGTACTTAACTTTGTGACGAAACTTCTGGATGAACAATTCTTGTAAACTGGGGAACAATCTTTACTTTTGAAATGAATGCGACATCTTTTGGTCAAACGTTGTTTTAAAGACTTATGACCACGTAACGGGACCTAAGTAGACGGCGCCGTCAAACATGATTTGGTCGGGTCGCTACATGATGTTCATAACATCATTCGATTCATACATATAAAGCTATCTTATTCGAAGGTTTAAACTTGTAATCACTAGAACATAGTTTAGTTAATTCTAAACTTGTTCGCAAACAAAAGTTAATCCTTCTAACTTGACTTTTAAAATCAACTAAACACATGTTCTATATCTATATGATATGCTAACTTAATGATTTAAAACCTGGAAACACGAAAAACACCGTAAAACCGGATTTACGCCGTCGTAGTAACACCGCGGGCTGTTTTGGGTTAGTTAATTAAAAACTATGATAAACTTTGATTTAAAAGTTGTTATTCTGAGAAAATGATTTTTATTATGAACATGAAACTATATCCAAAAATTATGGTTAAACTCAAAGTGGAAGTATGTTTTCTAAAATGGTCATCTAGACGTCGTTCTTTCGACTGAAATGACTACCTTTACAAAAACGACTTGTAACTTATTTTTCCGACTATAAACCTATACTTTTCTGTTTAGATTCATAAAATAGGGTTCAATATGAAACCATAGCAATTTGATTCACTCAAAACGGATTTAAAATGAAGAAGTTATGGGTAAAACAAGATTGGATAATTTTTCTCATTTTAGCTACGTGAAAATTGGTAACAAATCTATTCCAACCATAACTTAATCAACTTGTATTGTATATTATGTAATCTTGAGATACCATAGACACGTATACAATGTTTCGACCTATCATGTCGACACATCTATATATATTTCGGAACAACCATAGACACTCTATATGTGAATGTTGGAGTTAGCTATACAGGGTTGAGGTTGATTCCAAAATATATATAGTTTGAGTTGTGATCAATACTGAGATACGTATACACTGGGTCGTGGATTGATTCAAGATAATATTTATCGATTTATTTCTGTACATCTAACTGTGGACAACTAGTTGTAGGTTACTAACGAGGACAGCTGACTTAATAAACTTAAAACATCAAAATATATTAAAAGTGTTGTAAATATATTTTTGAACATACTTTGATATATATGTATATATTGTTATAGGTTCGTGAATCAACCAGTGGCCAAGTCTTACTTCCCGACGAAGTAAAAATCTGTGAAAGTGAGTTATAGTCCCACTTTTAAAATCTAATATTTTTGGGATGAGAATACATGCAGGTTTTATAAATGATTTACAAAATAGACACAAGTACGTGAAACTACATTCTATGGTTGAATTATCGAAATCGAATATGCCCCTTTTTATTAAGTCTGGTAATCTAAGAATTAGGGAACAGACACCCTAATTGACGCGAATCCTAAAGATAGATCTATTGGGCCTAACAAACCCCATCCAAAGTACCGGATGCTTTAGTACTTCGAAATTTATATCATATCCGAAGGGTGTCCCGGAATGATGGGGATATTCTTATATATGCATCTTGTTATTGTCGGTTACCAGGTGTTCACCATATGAATGATTTTTATCTCTATGTATGGGATGTGTATTGAAATATGAAATCTTGTGGTCTATTGTTACGATTTGATATATATAGGTTAATCCTATAACTCACCAACATTTTTGTTGACGTTTAAAGCATGTTTATTCTCAGGTGAATATTAAGAGATTCCGCTGTTGCATACTAAAATAAGGACAAGATTTGGAGTCCATGTTTGTATGATATTGTGTAAAAATTGCATTCAAGAAACTGAATTCGATGTAACATATTTGTATTGTAAACCATTATGTAATGGTCGTGTGTAAACAGGATATTTTAGATTATCATTATTTGATAATCTACGTAAAGCTTTTTAAACCTTTATTTATGAAATAAAGGTTATGGTTTGTTTTAAAAATGAATGCAGTCTTTGAAAAACGTCTCATATAGAGGTCAAAACCTCGCAACGAAATCAATTAATATGGAACGTTTTTAATCAATAAGAACGGGACATTTCATAGGGTTTAGGGTTTGGTGTTTTGGGTTTATTCCATAAACCCAAAACACCAAACCCTAAATCCTAAACCCTAAACTTTAAACCGTTCGTGTTAAAAACTCAATCTAAATCCTAAATCAAAACCCTAAATCTAAACCGTAAACCCTAAATTTCTAAACCCTAATATCTAAACCCTATAAACCCTAATATCTAAACCCTAATATCTAAATCCTAATAGCTAAAACCTCAAAATACGCTCGAAAAACACGATAATTGTTATATATTACTTCTTCGAGCGTTTTCCCGCAAAAATAAAAATATTTATCACAAAGTGTCTCTACTAAATGTTCAAATTTTCATCTCATCTATAATGTTCGTGAACAAAGTTTTTTCAAAAAACGAAAAAAATAAAAATTTGCTTCCCCCCGCTTCCCCCCGATTGGTTACTTCCCTCTTGATCCTACCCCTATATATATATATATATATATATATATATATATATATATATATATATATATATATATATATATATATATATATATATATATATATATATATATATATATATATATATATATATATATATTGTAAGACCCAAATATTTCACCGTACACATGTGTAAATATGATCTTTGAAGTGTGGGTGTTCATTTCATAATTTAAAAAAGAAGGCAGAAACTGGTCTGGGCGTTTGGCGCGCCGCGCCACTGGTCTGTGACAGATTCCCTCCTCTTTAAATTAGATATTTTGGGGGTAAATTGGTAAAATCACGTGGGGTCTGACTTTAAGGCCCTAAACCAGTTGTTGGGGCCTCATTAACTCCATTTCCCCCTACATCAACCTCATCCATTCAATTCTAGAGAGAGAGTGATAACCTAGTGTGAGAAAACTCATTTTTGGAGAAGAAGAAAGAGGATTCTTGCTTAAGCTCAAGTTCTAAAGTTGTTCATCTACTTCCTAGCTACGTTTTGGTGGTAGTGGTATGCTCTAATCTTGATTTCTTGATTCAATTTTGTGTAAGGGTTAGAGTTAGGGTTTATGGTGAACTTAAAACCCACTTTGTTAGTAAATTAGGTGTTTTGGGTGAATTTGGGTTATGTTGACTCAAAGATGACTAACTAGGGTTTTTCAAGTATAAATTGTTATTTATAAGCCTTAATTAGTTAGTAAAATTGCTAGCACACCTATATGTATGTAAGTGGGCGTTGTGTGGGTTAGTGGATGACCCGAAATGGGTGTGTTGACCTTAAATTGGTCAAATGGGTCAAAATGGACCTAGGTTAGTTAATGTTTGTGATTAATGCATAAGCCTTGTGTTGAAGGGTGTTTTAAATCTATCTTGGCTAATGTTAGGGTTTTGGTGTAAATTGACCCAATTTTAGGGTTAAGTGTCCAAATGGGTCAAAATGACCTAGTAATGGTGAGTGTGTGAGTTTGACCAACTTGAATGAATGATTGATTATGTGTATATTATAATAGGTGCGTTACCTTGAAGATTCAAGCTTGGTTATTGATTCACCAAAGGCGTAAGGTGAGTGGAATGATTATATACGTAGGTATATAATGTATTTATTTGTTGTAGCGTGAGATGTGAAGTGTCGATGTGCTAAGACACCACATTTCACGTGACGAGTGAAGTGTCGATGTGCTAAGACACCACTCAAAGTAATATGACGGGTGAAGTGCCGATGTGTTAAGACGCCACTCGGGGTGAAGTGTCGATGTGTTAAGACACCACCCGGAGTGAAGTATCGATGTGCTAAGATGCCACTCCAAGTAAGTTGAAGGGTGAAGTGCTGATGTGTTAAGGCGCCACTCGAGGTGAACTATCGACGTGTTAAGATGCCACCCGTGGGATTAGTGTACGAAGTGTTAAGTGCACTAATGGTAGTTATGAACTCCGACGGTCTTTAAACACCGTTCCTTGTTCGATTGGTTAACCATGGTTATTGTGTTGTAGAGTAAGCATATTATATTTGTTCAAGTTAAATATGATATTGTTATGCTAGTTTGGTTATTAGAGGTTATAGCTTGTATTTATGACGATAAGCTAATTGTGTTTGCTAGCATGTATACGGTATGCATGTAAGTGTTTGCAAATAGATATATTATATATGTATGTGTGTAATTATTGCATTCACTAAGCGTTAGCTTACCCTCTCGTTGTTTACCATTTTATAGGTTCCAGCATGGATAAGGGTAAGGGCATACGGTTGGATTAGAGATCCCGCTTGTTAGGGGACGCCTTTTGGATGTGTTAGCTTTTGGAGTTTGACCATGATTTGGGTAGTTTAATCCCAAACACCATGCTCATCGCGTCGTTTGGTACTTAAACTTTTTGGTGGTCGAAACTCACGTTATGTATTAAACTCGTAAAACGGCCAAAGTGGGCCCCGCTTTGTAAAACTTATTTTATGTTTGAATTGTGTTTGTTTTACATGTTTGAATATGTTGTTAAAAGCGTTTTGTCTAATTATGTCGGGAAGTGGCCGATCTTTTTTGCGTTTCATGACTTTTGGGACAGACAAGTTCGGCGCGCCGCGCCATATGCTGTTCCTGCAAAAAAAAAAAAATTTTGTTATTTTTACGCGAGTTGTTCGTGGTTTGGTTTGGGTTGTTACAAGTGGTATCAGAGCGTGGTCTAAGGGATTTAGGTGACTTGAGATAGGCGCCTAGACTTAGACTTTCTGTGTGTGCGTTATGCGGGACTTGTAGGACTTTGGGTCGGATCGGGTTTTAGTTAGTGCATAGGTTTATGTGAACTAATCATGCGCTATTGTTTTGTGTGGTATTTGAAATCGTCGAGCGAGATAGACGTAGTACTAGTGAGTTAATGCGAGGTGCTCGCGTAACAATGATTAGCTACCATTGTTACGGGTTCAAATCGTGTCAAACAAGCGATGTATGACAATTGTTGAGCAAGATGGGGTAGTGTGGTGTATATGTATATACATATGTGTTACGTCCCTTTGTTTTGTTGTTTAATCTTTTCCGTTTTATAGAATGAAGATGAGAAATGGACACGACACCAATGATGGAAGTACGAGTGAGGACGTTGAGTTCACGGCCAAAGTTGAGGCCATCTTTAAACGTCAAAAGGCGGAGTTCCTCGGGGATGTTAAGAAAATGTTTCTAGATACGATTGACGAGCAATTAGTCAATGTAGTCAAGGAGCAAGTGAAGGCCGTTCTTCACGAAGATAATGTGGGAAGACGGAACTTTCTCTATAAGAACTTCAAGGATTCTCAACCTCCCACCTTTGAAGGTGAACGAGACCCTCTAAAGAGTGCCCGTTGGATCTCCGATATGGAGGGGGCCTTCCGTACTTGTGAATGTCCTCACGATAAGAAGACAAGGTACGGGTGTGGTATGTTGAGGGGTGATGCTAAGTTGTGGTGGGAAGCAAAACTCCAAGTTTATGGCGAAGAGCAATGCATGGAATTCACGTGGGATGAATTCAAGTCCGAATTTTTCAAGGAATACCGAACTTCGGCCGATCTTACTAGGCTTAAGGACGAGTTACGTTCCTTGAGGCAAGGGTCAATGGATTTGAACACTCTCAAATCCGTGTTTTTGTCTAAGACCCAATTTTTCCCGGAGTATGTCGGGAATGATAAGATGTTGAAGGAAGACTTCTACCGAACGTTGAATGATTGTTATCAAGATAAGATTAGTGTAACGGTGGTGAAAACTTTTGATGAGTTATTTGATATGGCCAAGGGTTTTGAGGCGCTCGTATTGAGGAAGAGCGGCTTTACTTTTGGCAAGAGATAGAGTGAAGGTTCGAACCATTCGAACTTTTCGAGCAAAAAGAACAAAAAGGGTTTCGGTAATGCTAGTGGTGGAAAGAAAGATGCTTCAGGGAATTTTCTTATTCTTGTTACAATTGTGGACAAAAGGGCCACATGGCTCGTGAATGTCCAAGTTTATCCTCCGCAACCAAAATCACTTGTTTCAATTGTGGTAAGGAGGGGCACAAAAGACCCGAGTGTCCTGAGTTGCGCAATGATAATTTTAAGCGGTTAGAGAAGGCGGTGGGTACGGCTAGGGGTCGTAATTATTTGATGACCAATGATGAAGCCAAGCAATCCAACGAAGTTGTCTCAGGTACTTTCATGGTTAATTCTCATCCGGCAAGGATACTTTTCAATAGTGGTGCTAACTTGTCGTTCGTGTCACCAAAATTTGTGCCTAAAATTAATAAACCATTAGCTAAGTTAAGTTGTCCGGTAGAAGTGGAAATAGCGGACGGCAAGACGGTGCTAGTGGTTGATGTGTGTAAAAATTGTGATGTTGTATTTGGTGCCGAAAGTTTTAAAATCGATCTCATACCGATGACTTTGGGCGATTTTGATATCGTTGTGGGTATGGATTGGCTCAATCGAAATAGAGCTGACATTGCCTGCCATGGTAAGTTTATTCGGGTAAAGACCCCAAGTGGGGGAGAGTTAATTATTCATGGCGATAAGCGAAGAAGACTTGTACCGATATGTTCTTTTGCACGGGCACGTCATTTCCTTGTTAGTGGTGGCATGGCTTTTCTTGCCCATGTTGTTGATACTCGTGATGAGCCACCACCCATTCGTGAAATTCCGGTGGTTAGTGAATTCGAAGACGTTTTTTCGGACGAATTACCGGGTGTTTCGGCGGAAAGACAAGTTGAATTTCGCATTGAGTTGGTTCCGGGGTTACCCCCATTGCTAAAACTCCTTATCATTTAGCACCGACGGAAATGTAAGAGTTGTTAAATCAAACCCAAGAGTTACTTGAGAAGGGTTTTATTCGACCGAGTGCTTCGCCATGGGGCGCTCCGGTTTTATTCGTGAAAAAGAAGGATGGTAGTATGCGGATGTGCATCGATTACCGGGAGTTGAATAAAGTGATGATCAAGAATCGTTATCCATTGTATGGATTGACGATTTGTTTGACCAACTCCAAGGTGCAACGTATTTCTCTAAAATCGACCTACGGTCCGGCTATCACCAAATGCGGGTCCGTGAGGAAGATATCGAGAAAACGGCTTTTCGAACGCGTTATGGGCATTTTGAGTGTGTGGTTATGCCTTTTGGTCTTACGAATGCACCGGCGGCATTCATGGACCTTATGAACCGAGTGTGCCAACCTATGTTGGACAAGTCGGTAATTATGTTCATCGACGATATACTTGTTTATTCGAAAAGTATGAACTCCATTTGTGCGAAGTATTGAAGACGCTACGAAAGGAGAAGTTGTATGCTAAGTTTTCCAAATGTGAATTTTGGCTAACGGATGTTCAATTCCTTGGCCACATTGTGAACAAAGACGGTATTCAAGTAGATCCGGGGAAGATAGAGATGGTGAAGAGTTGGAGACAACCGACTACGCCTACAGAGGTTCGAAGTTTTCTCGGATTGGTCGGTTATTATCGTCGGTTTATCCAAGACTTTTCTAAGATCTCTTCTTCATTGACAAATTTGACAAGGAAGAACGTGAGATTTAATTGGGAGGACGAGCAAGAAATTGCTTTTCAATTGCTAAAAGAGAAATTGTGTCAAGCTCCGGTGTTAGTGCTGCCGGAAGGAGTGGAAGACATAATGGTCTATTGTGATGCTTCGTTAAATGGGCTCGGGTGTGTTCTAATGCAAAGAGGTAAAGTCATCGCTTATGCCTCTCGACAACTAAAGGAACACAAAACGAAATATCCGACTCATGATCTTGAGTTGGCGGCGCTTGTGCATGCGTTGAAAATTTGGCCCCATTACTTGTATGGTGTTAAGAGTACGATTTATTCGGATCGTAAGAGCTTGAAACATCTCTTTAATCAACGAGATTTGAATTATCGTCAACGTAGGTGGATGGATGTGGTAAAAGATTATGATTGTGAAATACTTAATCATCCGGGCAAGGCGAATGTGGTCGCGGATGCGTTAAGTCGAAAGAGTCACCACCCGGCGTTACGATTGGGATTGTTACATATGATTATTACTAACGATTTTCTTGAAAAACTTGGTGTGATTCAAATAGAGGCTTACGTTCACAACAAGCATGCGGAACGAATTGTGGGGCAATCGGAATTCATTACTATGGGTTCGCGTGGTTTGTTGTCTTTTCAAGGAAGGGTTTGGCTGCCTAAGATGGGGGATGACCGGCGAGTGCTACTTGATGAAGCACATAAGTCAAAGTATTCCATTCATCCGGGCGCGACGAAAATGTATCATGATTTGAGGAAGGATTATTGGTGGCCGGGCATGAAACGTTTTGTTGTGAAGTATGTCAAGCAATGCGTCACGTGTTTGCAAGTTAAGGCCGAGCACCAAAAGCCGTATGGTAATTTACAACCGTTAGAAATCCCGAAGTGGAAATGGGAGCACATTACCACAGATTTTATTACAAAGTTACCTAAGAAGGCGAGAACCCAATTTGATTCGATTTGGGTAATAGTTGATCGATTGACGAAAAGTGCCTTGTTTCTTCCCATTAAAGAAGCAATATTGTCGGAGACCTTGGCTATGTTGTTTGTCAAAGAAGTAGTATCGAGACACGGGGTTCCTATATCTATTGTTTCAAATAGAGATACTCGTTTTACATCTCAGTTTTGGGAAAAGTTTCACGAAGATATGGGTACAAAATTGAAATTGAGCATGACGTATCATCCTCAAACGGACGGTCAAACCGAATGTACGAATCAAAATTTGGAAGATATGTTACGGGCGTGCATTATTGATTTCGGTGGTAGTTGGGATGAGCATTTGCCTTTGGTGGAATTCTCGTACAATAATAGTTATCACACTAGTATCGGGATGCCACCTTATGAGATGCTTTATGGGAGTAGGTATCGAACTCCAATTTGTTGGGGTGAAGTAGGTCAAAGAGAAATCGGGAGTACCGATTTGGTTTTGGAGACGAATAACAAGATTGATATTATTCGGGATCACTTGAAGAAGGCTCAAGATAGACAAAAGTCGTATGCTGATAAACGTAGACGAACGATCGAATTTCAAGAAAGTGACATGGTGATGCTTAAGGTTTCGCCATGGAAAGGCATTATTCGGTTTAGAAAATGGGGAAAGTTAGCTCCTCAGTTTATTGGGCCATTTAAGGTTTTAGCTCGTGTTGGTGAAGTCGCGTATTGTTTGGAATTACCCGAAGAGCTTGCGGGGATTCATAATACATTTCATATTTCCCATCTCCGTAAGTGTCTTGCGGACGATTCTTCGTGGGTGCCTTTAGACGTGATTGAACTAAACAATAAGTTAGAGTATATTGAGGAACCGATTGCTATCCTCGACGAGAAGGTCAAAAGGTTGAGACATAAGGAGGTTAGGACTTTTAAAGTCCAATGGCGTCGTAGTAAAGGTTCCGAGTTTACCTGGGAGCCCGAAGAATTCGTGTTAGTTTATCTTCCCTCTTGTCATGCGGCTTGGATCGCGAGGACGCGCTCCGATTCAAGTGGGGGAGAGTTGTAAGACCCAAATATTTCACCGTACACATGTGTAAATATGATCTTTGAAGTGTGGGTGTTCGTTTCATAATTTAAAAAAGAAGGCAGAAACTAGTCTGGGCGTTTGGCGAGCCGCGCGGCCTTTTGGCGCGCCGCGCCACTCGTCTGTGACAGATTCCCTCCTATTTAAATTAGATATTTTGGGGGTAAATTGGTAAATTGGTAAACCAGTTGTTGGGGCCTCATTAACTCCATTTCCCCTACATCAACCTCATCCATTCAATTCTAGAGAGAGAGTGATAACCTAGTGTGAGAAAACTCATTTTTGGAGAAGAAGAAAGTGGATTCTTGCTTAAGCTCAAGTTCTAAAGTTGTTCATCTACTTCCTAGCTACGTTTTGGTGGTAGTGGTATGCTCTAATCTTGATTTCTTGATTCAATTTTGTGTAAGGGTTAGAGTTAGGGTTTATGGTGAACTTAAAACCCACTTTGTTAGTAAATTGGGTGTTTTGGGTGAATTTGGGTTATGTTGACTCAAAGATGACTAACTAGGGTTTTTCAAGTATAAATTGTTGTTTATAAGCCTTAATTAGTTAGTAAAATTGCTAGCACACCTATATGTATGTAAGTGGGCGTTGTGTGGGTTAGTGGATGACCCGAAATGGGTGTGTTGACCTTAAATTAGTCAAACGGGTCAAAATGGACCTAGGTTAGTTAATGTTTGTGATTAATGCATAAACCTTGTGTTGAAGGGTGTTTTAAACCTATCTTGGCTAATGTTAGGGTTTTGGTGTAAATTGACCCAATTTTAAGGTTAAGTGTCCAAATGGGTCAAAATGACCTAGTAATGGTGAGTGTGTGAGTTTGACCAACTTGAATGAATGATTGATTATGTGTATATTATAATAGGCACGTTACCTTGAAGATTCAAGCTTGGTTATTGATTCACCAAAGGCGTAAGGTGAGTGGAATGATTATATACGTAGGTATATAATGTATTTATTTGTTGTAGCGTGAGATGTGAAGTGTCGATGTGCTAAGACACCACATTTCACGTGACGAGTGAAGTGTCGATGTGCTAAGACACCACTCAAAGTAATATGACGGGTGAAGTGCCGATGTGTTAAGACGCCACCCGGGATGAAGTGTCGATGTGTTAAGACACCACCCGGAGTGAAGTATCGATGTGCTAAGATGTCACTCCAAGTAAGTTGAAGGGTGAAGTGCCGATGTGTTAAGGCGCCACTCGAGGTGAAGTATCGACATGTTAAGATGCCACCCGTGGGGTTAGTGTACGAAGTGTTAAGTGCACTAATGGTAGTTATGAACTCCGAAGGTCTTTAAACACCGTTCCTTGTTCGATTGGTTAACCATGGTTATTATGTTGTAGAGTAAGCATATTATATTTGTTCAAGTTAAATATGCTATTGTTATGCTAGTTTGGTTATTGGAGGTTATAGCTTGTATTTATGACGATAAGCTAATTGTGTTTGCTAGCATGGTAAGTGTTTGCATATAGATATATTATATATGTATGTGTGTAATTATTGCATTCACTAAGCGTTAGCTTACCCTCTCGTTGTTCACCATTTTATAGGTTCCGGCGTGGATAAGGGTAAGTGCATACGGTTGGATTAGAGATCCCGCTTGTTAGGGGACGCCTTTTGGATGTGTTAGCTTTTGGAGTTTGACCATGTAGCGACCCGACAAAATCGTCATTGACGGCGCCGTCTACTTAGGTCCCGTTACGTGGTCATAAGTCCTTAAGATGACGTTTGACCAAAAATATGTCGCATTCATTTCAAATGTAAAGGACGTTTCAAGTTTACAAAAGTAGTTCAACGACTAGTTACATTACAATGTTTAACGTACAATTGAAACCTATGCGACACAATTTAAAAGCAAGTCAAGGGCTCCAAATATGCATGTATACTCGACATCCAAGCAAGTATCAAAAAGAGTGCGGAAGCATGTATCATATAGCATTCAGGGACCTGAGAAAACATAGAGAATCTGTCAACGAAAACGTTGGTGAAATCATAGGTTTAGTAAATGAGTATGTAAGTAAAATAAGTTGAACCACAAGTTATAGTATAAGTCGATTTTCCGAATCGTCTGAATTTCATAAGTATTGTTGTTTACCGAGCACCTAATTATCAAAGCTTAACAGTATCATTTACCTCAGCATAAAAGTGTTAGAACATACACCGTACCAGAATATATTTCATTCGCTTAACGGTAGCAAACCGTCCGAATGAGGGTTAGTCAAACCCGTATGGATCCACACAACATAGTCTCGCTTACACCATCTGATGTAATTAATGATAATTGAATTGAGGGTTTTCGTTCAAACTCGTCCGTATCTTTGTATTCGTATTCGTGTTCGATGTATAAAAGTATGAAAGGTATATATACATATGAAATGTATATAAGTATGTAACGTATATGTTTCTCAGCCCACGATTTAAAAATATAAAAGTTGTTGAAAAAGTGGGACTATGATCTCACCTCGAGTGCACGAGTATAAAAGTACTTCACAAAGTAAACGTGTGCATGAAAGTTGCTTAGCCTTGACCTAAACAAGTAAGTTGTATCAATTTACCGGTTACGACACAAGGTCGGGTGAAATGTGTTCAATTAGTCCTATGGCTCGTTACGACTCGATTATATAGCATGTGAATCAAATTGTCAAGTTTCATGCAAGAATCAAATATAAAATAAGATTAGAGCGATTGCATAAGTGTTTTGTTAAGTTTGACTAAAAGTCAAACTTGGTCAAAGTCAACGAAAAAAGTCAATGGGGTCGGGTCGGGTCCCGAACTATTTTCATGAGCTTAGAAATCAAATATGAGCATGTTGTCCAAGTTTCATGTTGATCGGGGGTGTGTAGCATAGCAAACATTATTCAAAAATTGACAAAATTGGACAGACCACTTTGGCGCGCCGCGCTGGTATATGGCGCGCCGCGCCATTACCTGTGCAGAGAATTCTGGCAGTTTTCACACTCAAGCACGAATCCAACTTCAAATACCCATAAATCCTAAACCGTAAACATCCAAAACAAGTATCTTATATTGTTGGAAAGGTATTTTGACAAGGAATACAACTAACTACTTTTAACCAAGCAAAAACATCAATTACAATAACCGAAAACTCGTCAATTGATCAATAAAGGTTTATTTTCAAAGTTCAAGTTCATCAAATGCATTTTAAGTTTCGGGAATCCAATTCACACATATGATATTCCGTTTGAAGGTAATGAAACGTGCATTACAACTAAACACTTACTAACAACATTTCATGGCATCCAAAGTATCAAAAGTTCATTTCAAGTTCATCAAACCCTAATCAAGAATCACAAAATCAATAATCATGTTAACGCAAGGTTTTCATATCATCCAACATACCAAAACGAAACTAACGATGCTAGTAACACTTTTAACACAATGGGTTTAACATCTAACAACATTTAATCAATCAAAATCAAAGATTAAACTAACCCATTTCAAGTGTTCATGCTAGTTACACCAAATAACAAGATCGAGCATACAAATTACATACACGACATCACAATGAGCCATAGACACTAACTAACATCATTTCAAGTCAAAAACACGAATTTAGAGAAATCTAGAGTTTTAGAAATGTTACCCAAACGAGATGAAATTGGTACCAAAATGTAGAGGATGAAGAGAGGATCACGAATATGTAATTTGTTTTGATGTTGGCCTCTTAGATCGAATTTAGATGATGATTGAATGAATTAGGTGTTATGGTTGTTCTTGCAACTAGAGAGAAAAGGAGGAGAAAGGAGGTGGAAGGTGGATGGAAATGAATGGATGAGAATGGTGGGTTGACTAGTTGACCTAGTAACTAGTTTGCCCACTTGACAGCTTCGGTCCCTCAAGTTTCAAAGCGGGTGTGTGAATTAACCGATCGAATATTTTAAAAACGTTAAAATAACCGAGAGATGTTATAATTAAATAACAGAAATATTAAGAACGTTAGTTAACGAAAACTACGAATTTAAATAACGAAAGATATTATTTTAAAAAAAAAGATAGTGTTAAAAATAAATTTTAACGGAAAAACGCGGGATGTTACATTACCTACACCTTAAAAGAAATTTCGTCCCGAAATTTAGTTGGAAGTAATAGTCGATGTCTCTTACTCGAGACCTTACGTTGTCAATGCTATGAATAAGTGAAGATACGTCCTTGGGCATTCTCATGAACTTTGACATTCGGGATTTCACGTTGTATTAAGGCTTGATTTTACGATCCACAATTTCAACCGATTTTCCCACGAAGCGGAGTTTGTCATCAATAGTAAGTTCATCTAGAAGGATAGCACGTTCCTGTTACGCAGGATACGTCTCTAAGTTTGTTACACGAAATGTAAGGTAAACGGAAACCTTAATTGAGTCAGGAGGCCTATACGGTAGGAGGCGGTTCCAATACGCCCCAAGATTTTAGAAGGATCAATATTGCGGATATAGCTTCCCTTGATTTCCCGAACGGATTACACCTTTCCAAGGTGCGGTTTTTCAATATTACACAATTGCTGGCTGGGAATTTGGAAGGTTTATGCCTAACATTGGTATAGTCCTTTTTGGCGACTACGGGCCGTCTAGAGCCCTTCTCGGACATGAACTATCTCAACGGTCATTTCTTGAATGATTTCGGATTCGGTGATTTGCTTGCCACATGCTTTGGTCCAACGAATAGGGGTATAACATTTGCGGTCACATAGGGTTTTGGAAGTGCGGCGTTAATACACGAATGGTAACTACCGTAGTGAGAGGAATCAACTAAAAGCGACAATACGAGTTGGTAACCTTTCTTTCCTAGATTTGAATCGTGCGTTTGCTTGTTCCGTCAGTTTGCGGATGATACGTGGTACTCATGTTTAAACGTGTTCCCAAGGCTTCTTGTAACACTAGAAGTGAAACGTGTATTTCGATCTGGGATAATTGACAATGGTACACCGTGTTGGAATAGAATTTATTAAGATATGTTCGAACAAGTTAGTTAGGGCTCGAAAGCGTCTGTTGGGAAAAGTTTCTTATCGGCTACTGAAAATGTTCGTCTGGGCCCTCCCCCCTCGTGGTGAATACTAGTAATACATGAAGAGTCTCTTTCTTCGTTGAGGATTTAGATATAAAGGTTTCCTTATACGGAAGTACGAAATAAAAGATAGGAGTGAAATGAGAACTTAGAACAGGATGAGTTTACGTCTTGAGGTAGCCACATCGCGCATCTAGTGGTCAAATGTTGAGACGGGGTGGGAAACGAGATAGTACACGTAGTTGTATAGTTCGGAGTTGAGTAGTAATACTAGACGGTAACGGTGAAATAACAGAGTTATGTAATGTGGTACGTGATGACGAGAAGGTTGATTGAATTCATGATTAAGTACTCAAATTCTTCGTGTAAAATGACGAATTTCAGTTTACTTGATTTCGAGTCGAGAGAGTATGCCTTTCCGGCGTTCAAGTAGAAATATTTCCATTTTTGGTTCCATCTTGTGCTATACGAATTTAGCTAGCAAAGTTGGTGTGAATAATCACGGTCAAGGTTCGGGAATGGAGAGGTTTAAATTTCTCTTAGTGAGTTAACGAGGTTAAAGATCGTACAACGCGAGAAGAAGTCGGAAATGAATCTTCGGTAATAACCAGCGAGATCTAAGATTTTACGAATACAAGTCAGAGTTGTGAGGGTTTCCCGATTACGTGTGGCTTTGATTGCGAGATTTTATTGTAATACCCTGACCACTAAAAACATGGTCTAGAAATTGGACTTTGTTTAACCAAAGTTCACACTTGGAGATTTTGGTATAGAGTTGCTCTTTCCTCAAGAGTTCAAGCGTAAGACAAAGATGTTGTTCGTTTTCTTCTTTGCTTGAATTGAATAGGTTAAAACATCACCTATGAATATGATGACAGATCTATCTAGATAAGTTTACATATGTAGCAACCCATCAGGCCCATCAGGCCCATGAATACGGAGGAAGCCTTTGTTAAACTGAACGACACTATAAGAAATTCATAACTATCGTAACGAATTTTGAAAACCGTTTTGGAGATAACCGGAATGGGGGTCGATTTTGGAATACACACGGAATTCTTGTGATTGATCAAGAGGTCATCGGCACGGGAAATAGAATATCGGTTCTTAACCGGAAATTATTTAGTTCACGATAATCTATACACATGTAAGGAATCATTTTCTTCTTAACGAATAGGTTTTGAGTTCCCTAGTTCTATAGGTGTCAAGTCAAAATTCAAATTCTCCACCCAAAAAGTTTAACGTAATAGTTTTCCGTCGGTCACTTGAATGGCATAGGTAGTGTCTAGGGGATATGGTGGTGTGCAAAGAGTACGAGTCAAGGCCTTGGTTATAAAATGTCTAACGGTACCCGAATTGAATAAACATGAAATATAAGGGTTGTTGAGAAGAAACGTACCCGTGACTAGTTGTCATCTCGGGCTTCCTCGGTGTTAATGTTGAAAGCTCGGCCGCGTGTATTGGGGTTTGTCTTCTTCTCGGGGCACGCATTCTTAAAATGACCCGGTTGGCCACATTCGAAACAAACGCCCGTCCGGTGTGCATTGGGCGCCTTTTGGGCGACCGGGGCGACACTCCTACAATCGTTGGCCGTATGACCACTTCCTTGGCACCGGTGGCAAGTTAACTTACCACATTCACCATAATGACGGTTGCGGCATTTGTTACAAAATGGTTTGCTACATTCGCCATAATGATGTTTGTGGCACTTGTTGCAAGATGGTAGACTTCCGGCATAGCCTTTCTTATCGTTGGAGGTGAAAGGCTTCTTGGCGGGGTTGTTGTTGTAGTTGCTCAATTCGGGGGCTTCCCATTTTCTTTTGTTGCCACCCGACTTATCCTCGGCTTTATATGCCGACACCTCAATTTCGTCCACCGTTTCGATCAGTTGGCGGGCCATATTCAAAGTCTCTTGGTGATTAGCGGGTTTGGATGACATTACTCCTTGTTTGATGCTCTTAGGAAGACCATCCATGTACAGCTCAACCCTTAGAGACTCGGTACTCACGAGATTTGGGCACATCAAGGCTAGCTCAGAAAATCGTTGATTATAGGCCTTTAGGTCATTCCCGACCGCTTTTAAAGTTCTTAGCTCGTGTTCAAGCTTGCGGGTCTCTTCGCGCGGGAAGTATTCGGTGATCATCTTTCCTCTTAAGTCGACCCAAGAGAGAGTGTGGGCTTCGTGGATACCCACCGATTATACATACGTATTCCACCATGTGAGAGCGATACCGGCGAAGGTGTGAGTGGAAAATCTGACCTTGTCTTGGTCCCGACAACAGCTTATGCTATAGACGGCTTCCGTTTGCTCAAACCATCGGGTGAGCACTACCGGTCCCCCGGTTCCATCAAAAGTGTGAGGTTTGCACCCCATGAAGTTCTTATAGGAGCACCCTTCGTTTGAATTACCGGCTCCATTGTTGTTGTAGTTGTGATTGTTGTTATTGTTATTGTTGTTGGAAGAGTGACCGGCCATGGCCGCATCCACGGCGGTGGCTATCATTCGTTGTAGAGCTTGTTCGGGAGTTTCGGGAGGAGCGCGTCGACGAGCCATTGTTCCTTCAAGACACAAGAATATCGTTGGTTAGTATTCTTAATAACACCAACCGTGATATGGAATAAGGATAAAGAGAAAATTTCCTTAACCCGCCTTAAATTCTTTATGTCATAATGTCGGAACGTCCATGTGAACCACCGTAATATAATCCCGGAAATTATATTACCCTGATTCACATGTGCATTTAACATTACTTCATAAAGTCAAGGTGGCGTGTCAATCAAATTTAACAACGTGATATCAAGATCGAATAAGAGTTAGATATGATAGGAGAGTTCGAGTATAATGCATAAATAGTCAAGTAGTTCCTACTTCAGTCTATATGCCGGTTGTAGTCTAGATTCACTAATGTACCCTATGACTCGGTGTCGACACCAATGAACTCTAAATCCCTACAACCAACGCTCTGATACCATCTGTAGCGACCCGACAAAATCGTCATTGACGGCGCCGTCTACTTAGGTCCCGTTACGTGGTCATAAGTCCTTAAGATGACGTTTGACCAAAAATATGTCGCATTCATTTCAAATGTAAAGGACGTTTCAAGTTTACAAAAGTAGTTCAACGACTAGTTACATTACAATGTTTAACGTACAATTGAAACCTATGCGACACAATTTAAAAGCAAGTCAAGGGCTCCAAATATGCATGTATACTCAACATCCAAGCAAGTATCAAAAAGAGTGCGGAAGCATGTATCATATAGCATTCAGGGACCTGAGAAAACATAGAGAATCTGTCAACGAAAACGTTGGTGAAATCATAGGTTTAGTAAATGAGTATGTAAGTAAAATAAGTTGAACCACAAGTTATAGTATAAGTCAATTTTCCGAATCGTCTGAATTTCATAAGTATTGTTGTTTACTGAGCACCCAATTATCAAAGCTTAACCGTATCATTTACCTCAGCATAAAAGTGTTAGAACATACACCGTACCAGAATATATTTCATTCACTTAACAGTAGCGAATCGTCTGAATGAGGGTTAGTCAAACCCGTATGGATCCACACAACATAGTCTCGCTTACACCATCTGATGTAATTAATGATAATTGAATTGAGGGTTTTCGTTCAAACTCGTCCGTATCTTTATATTCGTATTCGTGTTCGATGTATAAAAGTATGAAAGGTATATATACATATGAAATGTATATAAGTATGTAACGTATATGTTTCTCAGCCCACGATTTAAAAATATAAAAGTTGTTGAAAAAGTGGGACTATGATCTCACCTCGAGTGCACGAGTATAAAAGTACTTTACAAAGTAAACGTGTGCATGAAAGTTGCTTAGCCTTGACCTAAAAAATTAAGTTGTATCAATTTACTGGTTACGACACAAGGTCGGGTGAAATGTGTTCAATTAGTCCTATGGCTCGTTACGACTCGATTATATAGCATGTGAATCAAATTGTCAAGTTTCATGCAAGAATCAAATATAAAATAAGATTAGAGCGATTGCATAAGTGTTTTGTTAAGTTTGACTAAAAGTCAAACTTGGTCAAAGTCAACGAAAAAAGTCAATGGGGTCGGGTCGGGTCCCGAACTATTTTCATGAGCTTAGAAATCATATATGAGCATGTTGTCCAAGTTTCATGTTGATCGGGGGTGTGTAGCATAGCAAACATTATTCAAAAATCGACAAAATTGGACAGACCACTTTGGAGCGCCGCGCGGGTATATGGCGCGCCGCGCCATTACCTGTGCAGAGAATTCTGGCAGTTTTCACACTCAAGCACGAATCCAACTTCAAATACCCATAAATCCTAAACCGTAAACATCCAAAACAAGTATCTTATATCGTTGGAAAGGTATTTTGACAAGGAATACAACGAACAACTTTTCACCAAGCAAAAACATCAATTACAATAACCGAAAACTCGTCAATTGATCAATAAAGGTTTATTTTCAAAGTTCAATTTCATCAAATGCATTTTAAGTTTTGGAAATCCAATTCACACATATGATATGCCGTTTGAAGGTAATGAAATGTGCATTACAACTAAACACTTACTAACAACATTTCATGGCATCCAAAGT